>NC_138771.1:303323141-303560641 GCF_965119305.1 Pelophylax lessonae
GGGACGTTTTCGTGACGGAACCTCAGACCCACACTGTACTTGTGATTTTCCGTCAGTATACGGCTTCCTCACAGTCATGAACACAGATATCAAATCCCAGCTGCTGTCATACAAAGCTAGCCTGACACTTAGTTTGTATACTGGAAACAACTAACTCCTTTATTGAAAAAGAAACAGACTTTTATACACTTGAGAAGTATGTCAGTCACTACATGAATAGATAACGAGGTACAGCTGACTCATGGCTAATCCCAATTAACATGCTAATTAACTTATTACACTTAAGCCAGCCTGGAAGAACAGACTGCCAACACCAAAGCTAAAACAAGGTACAATACACATATCATAGTGTAAATACTGAGAACCTACCGTAAACAATAGGTGAGCAAATCAGCATAATTTACAATGCGTAGAAGACAGGTGTTTGAGCTGATGACATGCATCTGTTACAAGTCTGACCAACTGAAGCAGTCCAAACCATCAATTTATCTGTAACATAGTTTTTTTCACTCTCAGTGACGGTGTGTACCGTCACAGTATTCTAGAGATGTTGCGGAGGTTAAGGCGGCATGATTTGGATATTGATTGGATGTGGGCCTGAAAAGACAGTTCAGAGTCCAGGGTTATCCCTAGCACCCTGGCATGTGTGGAAGGACTGATAGTTGTGCCTTTGATCTTGACAGAGAAGTCAGGAAAAGGGGCTCGTGGGGGAGGAAATATTATGAGCTTTGTTTTAGATAGATTAATTTTGAGGAAGTGGTGTGACATCCAGGCTGATATAGTATGTCTGTTAGTAAATCAGTGATGTGTGAGACTGATGGGATGAGCTGAGGGGTAGAGAGATAGATTTGGGTGTCATCAGCATAGAAATGGTAGTGGAAGCCATGGGAGGCTATCAACTGACCCAGGGAGGAGTTGTAGATCGAGAACAGTAGAGGTCCAAGGACAGAACCTTGGGGGACCCCAACGGTAAGAGGAGGTGAAGAGGAGTAGGTGGAGTTGTAAGTGACACTGTAGGTGCGGTGAGATAGGTAAGATTCGAACAGAGAGCACAGCCATGGAGACCAAGCAAAATTTTATTTTTTAAGGATGAGAGGGTGGTCAACTGTATCAAAGGTAGCAGAGAGATCCAAGAATAGGAGTACGGAATAGTGACTATTGGTTTCAGCTCTAAGTAAGTCATTTGTGAGCTTTAGGAAAGCAGTTTCTGTGGAGTGCTGCGGGCGAAATCAAGACTGAAGGGGATCAAGAAGGTTATTCTAAATGAGGTGATCACTTAGTTGGTTGTAGACTAGACATTCAAGGAGTTTGGAGGCAAAAAGGAGTAAGGAGATGGGTCTTAGGTTGTTATAATTGGTGGGGTCTAGTGAGGTCTTTTTTTGGTGTGGGAGTGACTAGTGCCTGTTTTAGAGGGTTGGGGAAGATGCCAGTAGAGAAGGAGAGGTTGAAGATATGAGTTAAAGAGTATAGGTTGGAGCCAGATGGTGACTGTAGTATTTGAAAACGAACAGGGTCCAGGAAGTTAGGTGGGCGTTAGAGAAAAGTTTAGTGACTTCCTCCATAGTAGCTGGGTTACACAAGGGAAGTATTGATTGGGCAAGAGGACAAGGAGTGTAAGGTGAGGGAGATATCTGTAGGGTTGAAGGAGAGAGAGTTTAGGGAGAGAGGATGCAAAAAAGAGAAGGAGAATTAGGGAGTGCATATTACAGGGTGCTGAGATTAACCTCCCTGGCGGTAACCCCGAGCGTGACTCGGGGTTGATTTTTCATACCAGGATCGGTAACCCCGAGTCACGCTCGGGGTGGATGTGCAGAGAGCGCAGCGGTGTTCTCTTACCTTCTCCTGGCGATCCAGCGATGATCTTTCATTGCTGTGACCGCCAGCCGAGATCCCCGCCGCTCTCCGTCGGTGTGATCACTTCCTAGTTCCGTTCCCAGCAGCAGCAATGCTGCATGGGAGCGGAACTAGGGAGGGAAATTCAAAAAAAAAAGTTGCACAAAACACAAACACATTACACATTTTATATTATATATATTATATGCATATATATATATATGCATATATATATGCATATATATATATATATATATATATATATATATGCATATATATATATGTATATATATATATATATATATATATATATATATATATGCATATATATATATATATGTATATATATATATATATATATATATATATATATATATATATATATATGTATATATATATATATATATATATGTGTGTATATATGTATGTATATATATATATATATATATATATATATATATATATGTGTATATATGTATATTTATATATGCACACACACACATATATATATATATATAAAATTATATTATTGATTCGATCATAATTCATGCGTTATATATATAATATATATATATATATATATATATACACACACATATATATATATATATATATATACACACATATATATATAATATATAACACATGAATTATAATCTAATCAATAATATAATTTTATTATATATATTATATAACAAAATTATATTATTGATTCGATTATAATTCATGCGTTTGTGTTTCAAATTTATCACATCTGGGATGTCTACTAGAGTCTTGTTTTGGTCAGGTTTAAGTCAGTAATTACTAAGAATTGTAGGCCTATAATACATAACGCCAAATTTCCATGAAAAGAATTGTACCGCTTTTGGTATGTAATTCCTGACAGAATCATACCGCCAGGGAGGTTAAAAAGCAGACTGAATAAGAGATTAAAAAGTTGTATAGAAAGACAGGTCACCTGTAATTTGTTTAGTGTTTTGCAGTTGTCTGCTGTGGATTTTCGCTTTGTGCATTCACTGAAGTGCTGAGCCGAAGTGTAATACCTAATCCAACATTAATACTTTATCCAAGATGATAGTTGCCAATGTAATCCCTGCCTATGCGACCCCTGCCTGTGCATCCCCTAGAAAGGGCCTACATTTATACTGAGTAGGGTGGGGGTATTTCCAATTAATCATTTAGGATTGCCTAGGGGGAACACATGGCTAACAGAACAAAATTCTCACACCAAAGGCAGGCTACAAGAAACAGCCAGCAAAAGAACAGGATGGCAGGGTTATAAAGATAACATCAGCTCATAATTTAGGTATAGACAATAAGAAAGCAAAATAAACATTACAGTTATATGGACAGAGGTAAAGAATTTGAAAGCAGCATAGATTACCATTAAGCACATTTGAATCAGTTGCAGTTAAAGGTGGATTTTGAAAGCAGCATAAATTACCCGTGGAGGGATAGAAATAGAGACTTCATCCTTATATTTTTAAAAATAAGTCTTCATAAGAGAACAACTATTGATGAATTAATTATGGGGGTTTGTGTTATAGGCCCCTGAACATAAAGGATGAGGAAGAGAACTCAGCTCCTTTCACAGACTGAAATGGCTGGGAAACTGGGTAATGTAATTTATAAAGGTAACTTCAACTATGTTGATTGAGCAAATGGAACTACACACCTAAAGGCTTTTAATTTTTTAACTAAAAAGAACGCTTTGTTGGATCGATTTATTTTGAACAACTCAGAGCTGAATGCAGATGTGCAAATTAGAGCCAACTTGGATAACAGTGATAATAGCTACTTCTGGACCAGGCCTTTTTCTGACACTTGTTGTTTACAAGTTAAAATCTGTTTTTTTATGCTAGAAAATTACTTTGAGCCCCCAAACATTATATATATATTTTTTTTCAGCAGGGACCCTAGAGAATAAAATAGAGAGCGTTGCAATATTTTTTATTACGCTGTATTTGCGCAGCAGTCTTACAATCGCAATTTTTTGGGAAAAAAATTCCCTTTTTTAATAAAAAAATAAGAAAACAGTAAAGTTAGCCCAATTTTTTTCTATAATGTGAAATATAATGTTACGCCGAGTAAATAGATACTTAAGTCATGCTTCAAAATTGTGCATGCTCGTGGAATGGTGACAAACATTGGTACTTAAAAATCCCCATAGACGACATTTTGAAAATTTCTACAGTTTACCAGCTTAGAGTTACAGAGGAGGTCTAGGGCTCAAATTTTTGCTCTCGCTCTAACGATCGTGGCAATTCCTCACATGTATGGTTTGAACACCGTTTGCATGCATTTGTGTGTGCAACTTGTTTGCTTCTGCGTGCAAGCTAACGGGGACGGGGCGCTTGAATTTTTTTTTTTCCTATTTATTTTATCTTTTATTTTTACACTGTTTTTTTTTAAAAAAAAATTAATCAGTTTTATTCCTATTACAAGGAATGTAAACGTCCATGACTGGACCTCTTTAATGTGAGATCGGGGGTCAAAAAAGACCTCAGATCTCACGTCTACACTAAAAAAGAAAAAAATCCGTATGACGTCGCTCAGTTCCTCCAAGGCTATAGAGTCGAGTGAGGACCATCTTGCACTCACTCAACTTCCTGCCTGAGAAGACAGCAGACTGGATACTTTTACCCGCTACCGGGAAGCGTCGGGGGAGGGGTTACCTCTCCTGCCGCCCATAAGGGTGATCCCATGGTGAATCCCCCGCTGGGACCACTCTTATGTTAAAGTGGACCTCCCACAGTTTAAAAAAATACGGGGGTTATGGCAGCTATCTGCTGCCATAACCCCGGTATTTAACGCCAAAGTACCGACATAAAACTGCGGCAGGCAGTTATAGCAAGGAGAGGCATGTTGATATGACAACAACCAAAAATTTCAAAAAGGCTGATTTCAGTCAGCTGTGCTCCTTACTGTATAACGCTAAATGGGACCAAATAAAAAAAAAAATGACAAGTGGGAATGCTTTTAAAAAAAGCTAATAAATATGAAAAAAACTGTTCAAAATTAAAAAAAAAAAAGTTTAAAACAGGAGGGTCATCCTTGGCAACTGGTAGTTACAAGGAATGCAACAAAAGATGTAAGAAAGGAACCAGAGCATTTAACCACTTGACCTCCATAAGATTTTACCCTCTTCATGACCAGGCCATCTTTTTCTATTCGGCACTGAGCAAATTTAACTGACAATTGTGCGGCCTTTAACCACTTAAGCCCCGGAGGATTTGGCTGCTAAAGGACCAGGGGTTTTTTTGCGATTTTTTACTGCGTGACTTTAACGGACAATTGCGCGGTCGTGCGACGCTGTACCTAAACGAATTTGACGTCCTTTTTTTCCCACAAACAGAGCTTTCTTTTGGTGGTATTTGATCACCTGTGCGATTTTTTGATCACGCGCTATAAACAAAAAAAGAGCGTAAATTTTGCAAAAATAACAATATTTTTCACATTTTTTTATATGAAATTCCCCAAAAAAAAAAGTAAAAATCAAAATTTTTTAACATTTTTCGGCCAATTTGTTTTATGCTACCTATGTTTGGTAAAAAAAATTGCAAAAAGCGTATTTTGATTGGTTTGCGCAAAAGTTATCGCGTTTACTAACAAAGAGAAAGATTTTTGTCATTTTTGGTGTTTTTTTTTTTAACGCGTAATGGCGGCGATCTGCGATTTTTTTTTCGGTACTGCGACATTGCGGCGGACAGATCGGACCCTTGACTGACATTTTTGACACTTTTGGGGTTACCAGTGACATTACTGCAGTAATCAGTGCTATACATATGCACTGTTACTGCAAAAATGACACTGGCAGGGAAGGGGTTAACTTTATTGGACAGGGAGGGGTTAAGTGTGTCCTAGGGGCGTGCTTTCTACTGTGTAGGGACATTCCTATTGGTGTAAAAGCAAAGATCAACCGTTCTACATAGTAGAACGGACAGATCTTTACTTTTACACAGGGAGAACTGACAGGCAGCTTGTTTACACAAGCTGCTCTGTCTTTCTCCCTTCACAGGAGCAATCGCAGTGTGACTGGCGGACATCGAGTCCGCCGGTCACACGCACTGACTTGCCTGTGAACGAGCCGCGGCGGGCGCGCGCCTCGGCGGGCGCGCGCCCGCCCGCGATAGGCTCGCAAGTCAGTGACAGGCGAGTGACGTACCGATACGTCACTCTGCCTGGCCGGGGCTGACCGCCGCAGTATATAGTCGTGCGGCGGTCGGCAACCGGTTAAACACTGTACACAAACAAAATCTACATCATTTTTTTCATACAAATAAAGCTTTCATTTGGAGCCATTTGATCACCACTGGATTTTTTTTGTGATATAAAAGAAAAAAAGACCTAACATTTTGATAAAAAAAACTTCAAATTTCTTTCATAACTTTTGGCCAAATTGTATTTTGCTACATGTCTTTGGTAAAGTAAAATCCCAACAAGTGTATATTGATTGGTTTGTATGACAGTTATAGCATCTACAAACTATAGGATATACTGTACATAGGAATTTTTATTTATTCATTTTTTTATACTACTAATGGCAGTGATCAGTGGCTTATATAATGGGACTGTGATAGTGCAGCAAGAAATCTCACATTAACTGACACTGGGTAGGAAAGGGTTAACATCAAAGGGTTAAATGTGTGCCAGCTATGTGTAATGTGTGTAAAGTGCGCTACTTTTATTAAGGATCTTGTTTTTTTTCCTTAGCAGGAAAAAGAAAAACCCAGCAAAATCCCCTCTTAGTGAACAGTGCTCAATATTGTTAACAATCACAAAGCTCTGTTCCATGAATCACTGAGGTGATCTGCGGTTGCCAGCAGCCAATCACTGGCCGAGACCTGCAGATTAGCTTGTGCTGTGACGAATCACAGCCAACACATGATCCATCGCAATGAGGCTGCTTTAACACCGTATTAGTATGTTAGGTGATCTGCAAGCCAATAGATTACAAAAAATATCTCCACAGTAAGTAGAAATAAACAAAATTCCATTTTTTAAATATATTAATAGTAATCAGGTAAAAAAAAGAACACATTTATTCCATAAAAGTTGAACACAAGAAGTTGGTCACAAATGACACCTGATCACAAAAAAACAGGTTTAATCACTTATCCACTGGGCACTTAAACCCCCTGCCTAACCAGACCAATTTTCAGCTTTCAGTGCTCTTACATTTTGAATGACAATTACTCAGTCATGCAACACTGTACCCATATGAAATTTTCATCTTTTTTTTCACCCAGATAGAGCTTTCTTTTGGTGGTATTTAATCAACATTTGATTTTTGATTTTTTGCGCTATAAATGAAAAAAAAGCGAAAATGTGAAAAAAAATGAATTTTTCTTTGTTTCGGTTTTAAAATTTTGCAAATTTAATACTTTTTCTTTAAAAATTTTGGCCAAAAGTTATACTGCTACATATCTTTGGTAAAAATAACCCAAATAAGTATATATAATTTGGTATTTGTGAAGATTATAGAGTCTACAAGCTATGGTGCCAATCACTGAAAATTGATCACACCTGATGTACTGACGGTCTATCTCATTTCTTGAGACAATTAACAAGCCAGGAAAGTCAGATACCCCCAAAATTACCGCTTTTTGGAAAGTAGACATTCCAAGGTATTTAGTAAGAGGCATGGTGAGTTTTTTGAAGTTTTAATTTTTTCCCACAATTGTTTGCAAAATTAAGATTTTTTATTTTCACAAAATTGTCATATTACCAAGTTATTTCTCACACACTGTAAAGGCATACTTGCAACTACACCCCAAAATACATCCTGCTACTCGTCCGGAGTATGGTGATGCCACATGTGTGAGACTTTTAAACAGCCTGGCCACATACAGAAGCCCAACATTCAAGTAGCACCTCCAGGCGTCCTAGGAGCATAAATTACACATATCATTTCCTGACAAGCTATCACACTTCTGAAAGCCCTGGAGCAACAGGACAATGGAAACTCCCACAAAATGACCCCATTTTGGAAAGCAAACACCCCAACACATACTCTAGGAGGCATTATGTGTCTTTTTTTTTTTTTACACAAAGTTGTCAATTTATAAGATATTTCTAACACATAAAAGGGGGGGGCAAAGAGCCGCGCTAGTTCAAGAAAAAAGAATAGGTACCCAGCCTGAGACCAGCACCTCCCAACTGGAAAGATTAAATTATAATGAAAACAAGGCAGCCAGCACAATAAGATATGATGGATCCACAAATAACAACATAAAAGTGCAGCGCCTAAAGGATGGTAATAATGTGCTAAGCAGATAAATCAATAGACACATTAATAAATCATCACAGTAAATGAGCATATAGAGTAACTCTCATGAAAAAGTCCAATTGATGGAAACACAAAAGAAGACAGCTACTGGCGTTGCAAAACACAGTCTCTCAATAGCTTGATGTGAACAGAGGAAGTGAAGAAAGGAAGCCGCTCCCAACATAGGATAATAATCCACCACTGTGCTCGATGTAAGTGCACTCTTACCAGGCTGAGTGGACCCTTATTAATTATTGAGCGGTCAAGCAGGCGTGTGAAAATTCTCTCATGGCAAGATAGCATATAGGGAGCTAATCTTCAGTACATCCACTTCCCCAGTACGTTCAAAAAGCCATGGAAATTAACCCCTTCTGGTATTTTCTAGGTCACCAAACCTCCGGTATACACCTCATAAAAGAAAGGGCTTTGATCGTGTAGTATGTATAGGCTTTTATTTCATAAATCAGAAGAATATTACTCACATGAAAGTGGATGACACAGACATGTAAACAAAGATGGCTGCGGCTAGTGCGTGCTTGCGTGCGTCATGCGTGCTGGTGCGTTTCGTCATCACAGACGTTATCACAGGCGTGGCCGGCGTTCACAAGCACGCCTTAAATAGAATAATAACACAGGGAAGCCTCATCTAGACCAATCAGAGGCCTCCCGAAAGTGCACTGTCATTCACGATTAATACAGGCATCGATACCCGGAAATGCCAATCGGCAGGACTGTAAAGCCCAATGGTGGAAATAAACTAATTATACCACCAAACGTTGAAAACTTAGCAATTTTTGCTGGAAAAAATCAATAGATAATGGCTTCATTAAATAATTAAACTGGTCCCCAGATCATGCAGGGCACAAAGACCCGAGGCTAAGCACCATAGGATCTAGGTCCCTGCATGACATATCTGGATAAATTAAACAGCAACATTAGAGGCAACTCAGTGGGAAAGAGTTGTAAATAAAAAAGTTTTTAAACCCCCAAAAAATAAATGAATATACCATCTGTATCAAATCCTAATAATAAAAATCCTAAAAAGGACATATATGATCAATAACAATAATAATAAAAATACATATAAAATATAAGCAATAAATATTGCATATAATCTGGCTCATTTTTCTAGGATGACTAAACAGCTCTTCTATCTAGGAACATATATCAAGTATAATGAGCCACTAAATAATCATTATAAATCCTTGATAATACATGAGCTAATTAAAACAAAATAATAAATTTAATAGTGCCTTAGGCACCCGAAAGGACACCAAAAATGAATGAATAAAAATTAATGAAAGCGCATAAACTATAAATACGCCAAATGGTGAATTTAATAATACATAAATGCCTAAACAGAAACAGGCCTTAAATAGGAGCTAACAGCAAACATATGTGTCTAAATAAGACACAAATCGCAAAAGCCCAAGGTGGACAAGAACTGGGGTGACAGCTGGCCCACATCAACTACTGTTGATGTAGCAGTTGACATCCCAGTCAACATTAAGTCCATGAGGGGTGTAACACTTTAAGTCATAGATGCAACGAGTTTCGCATCTCGAGATGTCTCGCTTAACGTTACCACCCCTCCAGTGGGCAGTATACCTGTCAATCCCAATGGTCGATGTTCCAGTGGTCTTTTTATTGTGGCATTCCAAATAGTGTCGCGAGACACTATGCTTGGGGAAGCTACACCTAATGTTACCCAGATGTTCATTAGTCCTCACTTGCATGGTCCTGATGGTCCTGCTCACATATTGAAGGCCACATGGACATTCTAAAAGGTACACTATGTTTTTAGTAGCACAAGTAATCAGAGAATCAATGGTGTAAAACTTGTGAGTAGTGTTGGACTGAAAAGTGCATATACTCCTTTTGATGGAATTAACCTTACAAACAGCACACTTCTTGCAAGGGAAGAAGTCTTTCATCTCTGGAAAAAAGGATTGTTTGGTTGGTCGGTTGATGATATTAGGTGCCACTTTTAACTGTAGAGGAGGAATCCCTCGGTATACAACCGTTGGTTTGTCACCCACCACTCCAGATAAGAGTTTATCATTTAGCACTTTCCAATGCCTTGAAAAGATGGTCTTAATATCCCTGAATTGCTGGGAATAAGAGGTGACAAAAGCCATGCCAAAGGTATTGTTAGATGTGACATCCTTAGGTTTATCCACTAACATAGCAGACCAATCTCTTCCAGCCACATCATAGATGACAGAATCTAACTCTTCTAGGGAGTAACCCTTATCCACAAATCTCTACCTCAAGATCTGAGCAGGGGCTTACCGTGTGATTGGCCAGAATGGCGCCCGCCAGGGGCGCAGGCCGAGGGGGGGGCAGAAAAACACTGGCAGTGTAGTGTAGAAGCAGTGACTTACTGCTCCTCCCGGTCCTCTGTTCAGCCTGCACCCCCCGGGCCCCGCGGCTGGCGCCCCCCGCCGCTCCGCTCCAATCCCGGAAGCCGCCCGCCCGGAGCTCGCTGTCCACACAGTCTGTGTGTGTTGGAGGCCGGCGGCTCCCCTCGTCACAGGGCTCTGCCCACATAACCTCGTCATCAGCAGGCTCCTAGCTCCAGGCTCAGCAGGCTGCCTGGTGGAGGATGAATGGGGAATGCTGCACTCTCTCTGCCAGTGAGTGACAGAAGCTTAGCTGGCTGGCTCCCAGGTACCATTAGAACTTAAAGACATTTTTTTAAATTCAATGTAAAGTAGACCATTATATATATATATATATATATACATATATATATATATATATATATATATATATATATATATATATATATATATATATATAATATATATACAGGATATGGTCTCTATACTGCACTATATAGAGTATATATGTAGAGGAGGCCACATTGTGTGTGTGTGTGTGTGTATATATAGTGCAGTATAGAGGACGCCATATCCTGTGTGTATATATTATATATATGTATATATATATATATATATAGTGCATTATAGAGGAGGCCACATCCTGTATATATATATATATATATAGTGCAGCATAGAGGATGGCATATCCTGTGTGTGTGTGTGTGTGTGTGTATATATATATATATATACAGGATGTGGCCTCCTCTATAATGCACTATATATATAATATATACACACAGGATATGGCATCCTCTATACTGCACTAAATATATATATATACACACACACACACAGGATGTGGACTGGCCTCCTCTATACATATATATATATATATATATATATATATCGGTGCCACCTTATCAGGGCCCATCAGTGCAGACTCATTAGCGCACATTATTGAAGGAGAACAATTACCTGTTTGCAAAAAATTTTAACAAACTAAAAAAACAGTGTTTTTTTTTTTTTTACATTTTTTTTGTCTTTTTTTGTTTGTTCAGCCAAAAAATAAAAAATAAAAACCCCAGTAGTGATTAAATACCACCAAAAGAAAGCTCTATTTAGCCTAAATCTCATCTGACTACTATGCTTATATGCAATATCTGTTTCTGAGTCAAAACAATTGAAAAAGGACTGTATAACCTTAACATTATCTTTAATGGATACGCAGACAATTAAAAATTAATAGAAATTGACGTAAAAAGACAAACAACAGAATTTCTAAGGGCTCTTTCACACGGAGCAGACCGCATTGTGATCCACTCCGGCACTTTTTTTTTTTTTTTCACGGAGCGGATGACACTTGTGTCATCCGCTCTGTATGTCCGCATATCATCCCATCCGTTTGCGGATGATATACGGACATAATGTATGTCTATGGGCATTGCGGATGTCAGCGGAGTCCGAGGGTTCTGTTCCGTTCCAAAAAACGGAACAGAACTGGAAGGACGAAAATCGGATGTCATCGGATGGTCATTGATGGGGGGGGGGGGGTGCCGATACAGCTTCTCGCCAAGGGCGCTGTAGACCCTAGGTACGCCTCTGGATCTGAGCCTGCTGAAAATAGACTCTTGGGGACCGACTTCAGCCATGAAGGGCGGTGACAGCTATCGGAACCTATGAAACTGTTCCAATCAGTTGTCTTAAAAAATGTGGTGGTGACCAGAGAGTTATCCTTGACAGAAATGTTTGATGTTGTGGGCAGTCAGGAAACTCTGAAACTCTTGGCTTGTGAATTGTGCACCGTTGTCTGTGACAATTTCTCTGGGGTATCCAAACGTAGCAGCGAGATGTAACAGTATGGAAATTGTCGCCTTAGTCGTCGGCTGGGTAACAGGAATGACCTCAGGCCACTTTGAATGGGCATCAATTATGATCAAAGAGGTGTGTCCTCTGATCGGGCCTGCAAAGTCCAAGTGTAGGCGAAACCAGGGAACCGTGGGCCAAGTCCAGGGCTGGACGCACCCTCGAGGAGGGTCTCTTGCAGTTTGTGCACATCTAGCACACGCATTCACATATGTCGTGATATCTGAGTCTAGGTTCGGCCACCACACATAGCCTCGGGCCTTTTGTTTCATACGTGTGCCCCCGGGATGACCAGTATGTAGCAAGTACAGAATGTGTCTCCGGAGGGTCTGTGGAACGATCACTCGGTCTCCCCATAAAACACAGTTGCCAGCCACAATTAATTCCAGACGCCTACGGAAGTAAGATTCAAAATCCTGTGTGACAGTTGCAGGCCAACCGTACCGTACCCAGGAGAGTATTGTCTTAAGGAAGGTATCCTTGGCTGTATGGGCTGCTACCTCCCCACAAGACAGAAAGGACAGGCTGGTGTAACGACAACTCTTGACTGGTGGACAAGAGTCTGTTAATGTCCTTGTCAGACGGGACATGGTGTCCGCATTAGCATTGGCATCATGGCTGCGATACTGGATTTTGTAGCTATATGCTCCCAAGAATAGGGCTTAGTGTTGAAGACGGGCCGCAGTCGTCTGGGAGATTTGTCAGGGCTAAAGATCTGAAGGAACTGGTTTATGATCAGTCAGTGTGGTGAATTCCCTCCCATACAGATAAAGATGAAATCTCTTAATTGCCCATATAAGCGCTAAAGCCTCTTTGTCAATGTGAGAGTAATTGCTTTCTGCTTTTGTCAAGGACCTGGAGGCGAATGCCACAGGTTTCTCTGACCCATCTGGTAAAACGTGAGATAGCACAGCCCCTAGACCATAGGGTGAGGCATGACAAGCCAAGGTGAGAGGCCTTTGGAGGTCATAGTGCACGAGTATGCGTGACGCCAACAGCTTTCGCTTAGAAACTTCCAAAGCACGTTGGCATGCAGCCGACCAGTTCCATCTGGAGTGTTTCTCCAAAAGCTTGTTCAACGGAAACAAAGTGTGTGCTAGATCTGGCAGGAATTTGTGGTAATAGTTCAGCAAGTCCAGGTAGGATCGCAGCTGTTGGACGTTGGTTGGGGCTGGAGCTTTTACTAAAGCATCAACTTTGGCTTCCGTGGTGTGTATACCCTCTGCATCCACAAGGTGGCCACAAAACTCCAATTTAGGTACAATGAATTGGCATTTCGCCAAGTTCACTTTTAGACCCTGCTCTTGGAGTCTCGCCAACACAAGCTCCACGTTACACTTGTGTTCCTGGTCCGTCAGGCCCGTGATGAGCATGTCATCTAACAGGCACAGTGTGAAAGGAATGTCCACCAAAATCTCATCCATTTTGCGTTGCCAAATGGCGGGGGCGGAGGCTACACCAAACACCATCCGATTGTATTCATACAGTCCCTTGTGAGTGCTGATGGTTAGAAACTTGCGGGACGAAGGGTGGACCTCAAACTGTAAATAAGCTTGCCTGAGATCAAGCTTGGTGAACTTTTGACCTCCTGCAAGAGAGGCAAAAATGTCATCTACTCTGGGTAGGGGATACTGGTCTATCTCCAGTTGAGAATTTAGAGCCATGCGGAAATCGCCACAAATGCGTAAGTCCCCATTCGCTTTCTTTACTGGTACAACTGGTGATGCCCACTCGCTCTGCTCTACGTTTGAGATGACACCTTGTTCCTCCAGCCGCCTTAGTTCAGCTTCCATACCTGCTCGGAGTGCGAAAGGTACCGTCCGAGCTTTGAAGAACCTAGGCTAGGCGTTGGGTTTCAGCCTGAGTCTCAAACAGTCATGCTTTATTTTCCCCAAATGGTTATCAAAGACTTGTGGGAATCGCTGTTTCAGGGATTCCATCCATCCCTCTTTATCTCCTGATGGGATGGTCACGGTGTTGCAGGGGTTTATGGCGATGTCTGGCATGCCAAAGTGAGCAATCCAGTCTCTCCCAAAGAGAGGGGGTCCTCCATGTTCTAGGATATATAATGGCATTCTCTTTGTCTGACCCTTGTAGGATACCTGTACTTTCACGTACCCCAGTGGTTGGAGTATCTGCTTTGAGTATGTCTGCAGTTTGATTGGTGTTGGACGGACAGTTGTTCGGATCAGAAGTTTTCTCCATTGTTTCTGGGTGATAACTGAAACTGCTGCTCCTGTGTCTACGTTTCTTTCCTTCCACGGTTACCTCTACAGTCATTGCTGAGGGTGCTGAATGCATATGATGTATGTCCAATCTGTGGAGCACTTCCTCATCCTCTGATTCCGATGACGATGTATATCTTCCCACCATATATGCCTTTGTCCTGGTGTTCAGAGGTTGTTTATTTCGCACCTTCTTACTACGGCAGACTCGTTTCAGATGGCCTGCTTACCACAATTATGACAGAACTGATCCTTAAACCGGCAGACTTTGTGATCATGGTCTGTATTCCCACAATGGTAGCAAGCTGACTCCCGGCTTGGTGAGGGTCTATATTTCCAGTTAGCTGCAGTTGGCTTGACTGCTGTTCTGAAAACTTCCTCTTTAACCTCTTCCTTTCTGCTCTGGGGGTTCAATGCCTCTGTATCTTTCACAGCCATTTCCATCACTTAAGCTATCTGAATTGCCTTTGTAAGGGTAAGGTCTTTCTCTGTTAACAGTCTCTCCTGGCTAGACTCACTATTTAGTCCCATGACAAACTTATCCCTCAGTGCAGTCGGTAAGTACTCCCCAAAAGAACAGGTTGAGGCTAGTCTGCGAAGGGCGAGCACATAAGCCTTAATATCTTCACCCGACTGTTGCTGTCGCTGATAGAACCGGAATCTTTCTGCAATCTCTAGTGGTTTAGGCTGGAAGTGATTTCCTAACAGTGTCAGGAGCTCTGCCAAAGTCTTAGTTGCTGGTTTTTCAGGGAAAAGGAGATCCCTAAGAGTGTCATATGTCCTAGCACCAACCACTGTCAGAAATACTGCTACTTGCCTGTCGCCTGGGATGGCATTTGCACCAAAATACTGTTCCAGTCTCTCAACCCAGGAACTCCAGGATGTCTGTTCTCCATCAAATTCACTTAATGTCCCGATCAATGACATTTTCCTGCTGGGCTCTGTGGGTGTTTGTATCCAGGTGACAATCCAGAGTTTTTTTTTTCTCACACGGATATTAACCTTGTAAATCCCATCCTCATTGCCACTGTTATATTCTCCGTGTTGTGAGAGACACAGGACTCTGATCTGGAACAACGGATGTTTATTCAGTACTCACTGTACACTCCAACATGCATTACAGTACAGCTCGGTATATCAATGCATCTCTTACATGTGTCTAAGATGGCCACTCTGCCCCTTGACCCTTGTCATCACTCCTGGGTGGAGCCAGCCTTAAAGTAACAATACATGTGAAACCCTTCAGGTATAACAATACCTCTTCCAGAGAATCAACTCTGGTCTTCTGTCTCCAGGGATGAACTCCTACTCCCACTTCGCCATGAAGAGATTAGCCATGCTTGGTGCAAATTTAGCACCCATGGCTACTCCCCTGGTCTGAAGGAAATAAGAACCCTCAAACCAAAAGTAGTTGTGACTCATGGCGAAGGAGAGGAGCTTCAGAAACCATTCCCTCTGGTCAGGGATGAGCAAAGGGTCCCATCCCAAAAAAGTTTCAACTGCACTATGACTATGTTCGTGCGAAATTATGGTGTAGAGGGAGACCACATCCGCAGTCGCTAAGATGTACCCCTCCCTCCACACCACTCCCTCCAGTAACCTAAGGACCTGGGTAGAGTCCCTAAGGAAAGAGGGGGTGGTCATCACTAAAGGCTGAAGGTATCCATCGATGTACTTACCCACCCTGGATGTAACCGAATCAATCCCACTGATGATGGGACGTCCAGGGGGATTAACCGGATCCTTTTGGATCTTTGGGAGGTAATAAATTACCGGGACCCTTGGAGCCACAGGTACCAAGAAGTGTTTCTCCTTCTTGGTAAGGATCTTTTCCTGGAACCCTTTATTCACTAGTTTGGTGAGCTCAGACTTGAACTTAGAGGTGGGGTTGCCATTCAAAGGGGAGTATGTCTAGTGATCAGACAGGATCCACGACATCTCCCCAAGCTAGGCCGACTTATCTAGAATGACAACCCCCCCTTGTCTGCAGGTCTCACAACAATATCAGTTCTCTCTTCCAAGGTTTTTAAACCAGCCTTAAACCTCTTATCTATATAGAACCTCTTAACATTCAAGGATTCTAAGTCCTTAATCACTAGATCCCTGAAAACCCCCAATGAAGGAGCCAGGGTTCCAGGGGGGTTAAAAAGAGAAGCGTTAAACAAGCTTGAGTATCTAACACCGTCTCTCAATACCACGCTATCCTTAACAGGATTAGAAAGAAGATAGCGTTTGATATTCAGTTTGCGAGTGTTTTTCTGAATATCCATAAATACTCTGATTTATCCAGAGGTTTAGTCGGAGCGTGTTTAAGACCCCTATCCAGAACAAACAATTCATCGTCAGTGAGACCAGAGCTGCTAAGGTTAAATATGCCTTCCCCTCTTACATCCTTTTCCTTTTCTTTTCTGTGCCTCCTCCCCCCTCTGGAACCTCTCTTGGGTCGATGTCGGCATCGTGCTCGTATCGCTCCCTTAGAAAAAAAGGAGGATATGTTTGGGGGTACTCAGCCCTTCTAGGGGGTTCAAGCAATTGGTCCTGAGAGTCATTCCTGTAAGGGGTAGGCTGAGGATGCTGAGTGATGAGTCTGTCATCACGCCAGCTGTACTCATCCTCCCGATATTCCTCCAAAGGTGAAAACCTATTATAGGTAGGAATATGATTCTGCTGTCTCGATTTTTTACCCTTTTTCTTTTTAGATGATATCTTAGAAAAAGGCGGTCCATAGGGGGCTTTCTGAGAGTAGCCATCACGAAAAGGAATATTATTCCTAAGTTGGTGAAAATCATAAGGGTTGTTATTCCTATATTGATGAGGGTCATAAGGTCCAGACTTCCAATGTGGAGAGTTGGGACAGGAATACCTCAGTGGAGAGTGATTCAGAGCCCTCTTGGTCTAATGTTTATTCCTCCTGGGGGCACCCACCCCTGGACCTGCAGAAGTACTAGGCAAATTCTCCCCAAGTAGCCTTGTTGGGGGGAGATCTAAGTCTCCACCTTCCCTATTCTCTTCCCTTTTGTGTTGCCACTTAAATACAGAGTTAGCTTTGTAATCTCCCACATCTCGGAAGTACTTTTTCAGTTTTTTTTTTTTTTTTTTTGTTCCAACTCCTCTTTCTCCAGGAATTTCTTAAGATCCTCTGATTTGGTCTTAAAATCAGAGGTATCTGAGTAGGGAGATAACTGGGTTTTAAGTATGTTGAGTTCCTCGTCAAGTCTTGTCAGTTTTAACCGTTTACAGGTGACGAGAAATCTCAGCATGCTCAATCCAGCATCATTAAAGAACTTGAACCAAAGGGCAAGGTCTTTTTCATCCTCTTGGGGATTGACCTCCCATCTCAGACTCTGAGGGACTATGCCCTCTTCTAAATATTTCTCCATTAGCGCTATGTCCCAAGTGACATGTGTTTTGGAGACCATAATGTTCATAAGACGGATAAACATACCACACATGTCTGACTAATTAGAGTCCTCTGTGCCACCAAAGGCCTCCTTAAAGTTGTTAGCATGTTTCTCTCTAAAGGAGAATATATCCATTAGTCTTACACAAACTCAAAAACACCAGCTGCAGCTCTAAGTGATCATACACAAATCGAACAAAAAACACATAGCATGTACATAGAAAAAATGACACCTCAAAATACATTCTGCTACTCCTCCTGAGAATGGCGAGACCACATGGGTGAGACTATTACATAGCCTGACCACATACAGAGGCCCAATATTCAGGGAGCACCATCATTTCCTGACCACCCATTACACTTTTGTGAGGCACTGTAGGGCACTGATAAGCACTGTAGTGGCACTGATGTGGCATGGATGAGCACTGATGAGGCATGGATGTGGCAAGGATGAGCCCTGATGTGGCATGGATGAGGCAAGGATGAGCACTGATGTGGCATGGTTGTGACTGTGATGTTGTTCAGCCTCACTGGAGACTAAAAAGCCTGCTGTGAAGCGACAAAATGCAAGGAGCTGGCCATAAAACCAGAATGTTCAAAACAACTTACCAAAAGGGGAGTTGCACTGGCAAAACAACTTCCCGATAGGGGAGTTCCACTGGCAAAACAACTTTCCGACAGGGGAGTTCACTAGCAAAACAACTTCCTGACAGGAGACTTCCACTGGCAAAACATCTTCTCGACAGGGGAGTTCCACTGGCAAAACAACTTCCAGACAGGGAAGTTACACTGGCAAAACAACTTCCTGACAGCGGAGTTCCACTAGCCATAGTTCTGCAGCATAGAAAATGTATTACTGTGCCAGCACCCAAGGCTTCATCTGCCCGTTTGCAAGACATACCTAGCTGGGTCATGATCAACATTGGAGAAAAAAACCCTTTCATTACAGGAGGCCTTTTCCATTGAGCCCACTTCAATATAGGGATGGGAGTGACCATGGTCCTAATCATCAGGCATTGAGACACTGAAAGGTGAAGAGAGGAAAGCCAGGATTACACAGCATCCTACCACCAGTATACTCATGTGGGGAAAAACAATGTATCCTGAACCGTGATGAATTAAACCTTCAGTCATTTTTTCATCTTTCCATCTATTAAATCCTCTGCTTTGTTTTGACTTTGGATAGTAAATTTTTTTTTCTGCCAGTAAATACCCTATACAGTCCACTTCCTCTTTCTTATCTAAATAAAAAGCCTAGGCTAATGACATCATGCACAGCTCTCTCTCTAACTCTCGTGAGATTTTGCAAGCAAGGGAGGAGGGGTGAGTCATAGGAAAGCCAAGGAGAGCTGGAGGGGGTCTGGATGAGGGAAGAGATAACAGAGGACTGCAGAGATCCATGAGTGTTCATCGAGAGAGGAGAAATGTGCGGGCAAGCAGTGATGTGAGTCTGTCTGTAACTCTGTATGTCTGTATATATGTGTGTGTGTGTGTCTATATATATATATATGTGTGTGTGTGTGTGTGTATATACAGTGGGGATCGAAAGTTTGGGCACCCCAGGTAAAAATTTGTATTAATGTGCATAAAGAAGCCAAGGAAAGATGGAAAAATCTCCAAAAGGCATCAAATTACAGATTAGACATTCTTATAATATGTCAACTAAAGTTAGATTTTCTTTCCATCATTGACACTTTAAAAATTACAGAAAACAAAAAAATGGCATCTGCAAAAGTTTGGGCACCCTGCAGAATTTATAGCATATAGCATGCACTTAGAATGTATGTGGGAATGAAAACTATATAAGTAATAGGATATAAAAACACAATGGGTGTGTAATATGTGTGTAAAATTAACACTATGTGCTGATAAATAAATGTGTTCAATACCTAAACTGCTTATTGAGACTCAACATAAATATGCAAATATATGTAAATGTAGGTATAAAAATATAAAAGCATATAAAGATAGTATTAATAAATTATGGTGATAAGGGAGTTAGTGTGCAAAGTTGCTAAAAAATAAATATAGTGCACTAATCAAACTAAATAAGGTGCATTCCGAATAGTCATAACCATCTATTCAATAAAGTGCAACTGCATACTCATAAGCAATGAAAATAAATAAGTGGGCGAACTATGTGCATCCCACACTGGTGACAATATAAACACTAGTAAATAAATAAGTGCAGCCGTGCAAATAACTATATAAATTATGAAAGTGAGAACCATATAAATTCAAAGGCTCAAAAAGCAGGTTCTGTGTATTTTAAAATTGTCCAAAAATAGTGCAATCAGAGCTGGTACAGAAATCATAAAGTTCTATAGTCCATATAAGGATGGAGTAAGGTGCTCTTTTTTTCTATGAAGCCGGGAGTGCAGTGAGTGGTTGGAAGATAGGGTGCTCCCCCTCTCCTGGGGTCCTGTGCTTACCGGATGTCCGTACCCCTACAGGGGTAAATGGCGGGTCGATAACAGGGATCGCTCCCATACACCGGCAATCTGGTTCCGTCCTATCCTTCCTATTACCACTCGTATCCACTCCTTTCTCCGGTACACATAGGGGTTAAAGCATCAGGGAGAGAGCTCCAGTACAATTCCCGGGTATATGAAAAAGGGGAAAAACAGAAGCCTCCGATAGTGCAGGATTGCCTTTAAAACTTTTATTTAGATTCCAAAAAAGACATGTACTCACATAAAATCAACATGCAGCGCATCCGTATGGCATAGGGTCCGCAACTACCTCGTTCGCGGTGCTCGCCTGGGATCAGCGTGCGTCTCAACCGCCGGATATGCGTTCCTAGCCTCGGGATCGTTCAGGCGGAAGTGATGTGGTCACGTTCTCGACGCGTTTCGTCACACTGACGTCATCTGGAGAAGCACATATTACACACCCATTGTGTTTTTATATCCTATTACTTATATAGTTCTCATTCCCACATACATTCTATGTGCATTTGCATGTGTTGAACTTGGTCTTGAACTATAGGAGCCTAACCCAGATTTCCCATTAACCTACTTTCCTGGCAGCGCCAATCACTTCCCTTTTTGACATTTACACCTGACGCTCCCCCATTGGGGGTGCATCTTTTGGAGTGGGCAGCAGCCATTAGTGTTTTATTTATAGAAATTTTACGCACTATTTTATAGATAGCTTATCCTAAGAGCGGATCTTTCTTCTTTTCTTCATATTCACACCCTTTTATAGGGTGTTCCTTCTGCAGCTATGGATATTTTTAGTTACATAGGTAATAGGGAAATCGATATTGAAGAGATTTTTAACCATGAGCGAGTTTCCACCAACCAGAATCTGAACGATCTTTTTAAACAACTCAAACATGACATGGAAAAACAACTCAGGGTCTGGTGGGACATCTCCACGTTGGAGATGTATAGTAAAGAAAAAATGACACCAAGGAGGCTAAGATGGGAGGTCCACCCCAATGATGCCCTCACAGATGAGGGACTAATGGACGAGTGGTACAATTTTTTTAACAGATGTGAGACTGAACTACTCAAACAAATTATAGGTAGGAGAAAATTCAAATTAAGAGAAATAGAGGAAAGAATCACCAACCTGAAAACTTTACTGACCCCGTTTGCAGACACCAATGATTACAAGACAAAGGAAAGGGAACTGCACACCTATATAGCAAAATATGATACAGAGGTACAAAAAAAGAAACAAAAGAAGTTCGTCAGGGACACATTAGACTACAAAAACAATAAAGTCTATAAATGGCAAGCATCAATAGGAGAAGAAGCCATGGAAGTACAGGATTCAGTACCGGCCTATTTGTCGAGGGAAACTACTCCGGATGAGGATGAGGGAGATCATGATGAAGAACCCATCACACCTTTGACCCGGACACCGGCCACACCATTCCCCAGAACCCCCCAGGAATTGGAATTTAGGCCAACCAGGCCCAATGGGGAAGTAAGACCGAATCCCACCCGACAAGACGAGGATCAGAGGGAACCCCTTCCTAGACCTCCCAGGACCCCAAGGGAGCCTAGGAATATAAGATATGAAAATGCTGAATATGAAACACCGAGGTACCAGAGGGAGACCAGATTTCACAATCGTGAATATATATCCCCATACTACAGAATTCCCACTTTCAACAGATTTTCACCACTGGGGAACAGGAGGAACTTCACACCTAGGGAGGACGGTTGGAACGATAGAAGACATTTTTTTCAAAGGAACAACCGTGGGAGACCCCCGAGACAACAGGGGTGGCATCAACGTCCAGGAGGAATGAGACCACCCGGCTACATGGACAACAGATGGAGGCAAGACCGGGACAACAACTACGGTCCAGGATACATGGGCAACCGGTGGAGACAAGACCAAGACAACAACCAGGGACCAGGATACATGGACAACCGGTGGAGACAAGACCAAGGCTACAGCTTCGGACAGAACTTCCAGAGAGGGACAATGAACCAAGATTTTGGGAGGCAGAATTTCGGGAACAGAGAATGGCGAGGAGGAAACGCACCAGGGGGAAACGGGGGGGCAGAAAGAAAAAGAAGGCGCGTATTTTAGGGAAGGGTAATTTTTAGCAAAGAAGAACTTGAAGTTTTAGATTTAGGCCTGAAATATGCGCCTAGAAAAGATTTGGACAGATTTGAGACGTACATCGATGTACAAAAATTCATCAGGAAGCTAAACATCAAAAAAATTTTTAGTCTTAAGGGGACACAGAGTCAAACTACCAATACACATTTTAAACACACCAAACTTAGAAACAGATCAACTTTTAATCCCAAAGTTCCTAACAATGAGTGCACTAATGCTTTTAAAAAAATGGTTGAACACGAGATAAAAAACCTTAACATAGAAAGCAAGTACAACAAAAGAATCTGGAAAACAATAAAACAACTGGAAGATAATAAACAGGTGGTCATTCGCCCTGCCGACAAAGGGGGGGGCTTGGTAATTTTAACCAAGGAGGATTATGAGGAAGAGATGCAGAATTTGATACAGACCCCAGATACATATCAGAAGTTGAGAAAAAACCCCATTAAGGAGTATAAGAAGAAATTAGGGAAATACATTGAGAAAGGAACGAATCTGGGTATTCTAACAGAGAAAGAAGCGAAATACTTAATCCCATCCTCCTCAAAAACACCAGTGATGTATTTTCTTCCTAAGATTCACAAGCGACTGGAAAAACCCCCAGGGAGACCCATCATCAGTGGGGTAGACTCACTCTTTTCAAGACTGGGGGAATATTTGGATCAATAACTCCAACCACTGGTACCTAAAGGGAAATCGTATCTATAAGACAGTGCACAACTCATTAGGGAACTACAAAATTTAAAGGTAGAGGAACATAGTTTTTTGGTTACAGTGGACGCTAATTCACTGTATACGAGCATTAGGCAGAAGGACGGACTAAAAGGGGTAAAGAGAGCATTACACGAGGACTCCAACCTGAAACAAACGCAGTTAAATTACATTTTGGAAGGATTACAACTGGCTATGTCTAGTAACTACTTCTGGCATTCAAGTGATTTTTACGTCCAAACGAAAGGTGTTGCAATGGGGGCTAGATACGCCCCCAGCGTAGCTAATTTATTTATGAACCTACTAGAAGAAGAACTCATTCATAATACGCAAAGGCCCCATTTGAGTCTTTACCGAAGATACATAGACGATATCTTTATGATATGGAGTGGACCATCAGATACATTAGGCTTCTCCAGATGACGTCAGTGTGACGAAACGCGTTGAGAACGTGACCACATCACTTCCGCCTGAACGATCCCGAGGCTAGGAACGCATATCCGGCGGTTGGGACGCGCGCTGATCCCAGTCGAGCACCGCGAACGAGGTAGTTGCGGACCCTATGCCATACGGATGCACTGCATGTTGATTTTATGTGAGTACATGTCTTTTTTGGAATCTAAATAAAAGTTTTAAAGGCAATCCTGCACTATCGGAGGCTTCTGTTTTTCCCCTTTTTCATATACCCGGGAATTGTACTGGAGCTCTCTCCCTGATGCTTTAACCCCTATGTGTACCGGAGCAAGGAGTGGATACGAGTGGTAATAGGAAGGATAGGACGGAACCAGATTGCCGGTGTATGGGAGCGATCCCTGTTATCGACCCGCCATTTACCCCTGTAGGGGTACGGACATCCGGTAAGCACAGGACCCCAGGAGAGGGGGAGCACCCTATCTTCCAACCACTCACTGCACTCCCGGCTTCATAGAAAAAAAGAGCACCTTACTCCATCCTTATATGGACTATAGAACTTTATGATTTCTGTACCAGCTCTGATTGCACTATTTTTGGACAATTTTAAAATACACAGAACCTGCTTTTTGAGCCTTTGAATTTATATGGTTCTCACTTTCATAATTTATATAGTTATTTGCACGGCTGCACTTATTTATTTACTAGTGTTTATATTGTCACCAGTGTGGGATGCACATAGTTCACCCACTTATTTATTTTCATTGCTTATGAGTATGCAGTTGCACTTTATTGAATAGATGGTTATGACTATTCGGAATGCACCTTTTTTAGTTTGATTGGTGCACTATATTTATTTTTTAGCACCTTTGAACACTAACTCCCTTATCACCATAATTTATTAATACTATCTTTATATGCTTTTATATTTTTATACCTACATTTACATATATTTGCATATTTATGTTGAGTCTCAATAAGCAGTTTAGGTATTGAACACATTTATTTATTTATTGATTTGGTATCAGCACATAGTGTTAATTTTACACACATATTACACACCCATTGTGTTTTTATATCCTATTACTTATATAGTTCTCATTCCCACATACATTCTATGTGCATTTGCATGTGTTGAACTTGGTCTTGAACTATAGGAGCCTAACCCAGATTTCCCATTAACCTACTTTCCTGGCAGCGCCAATCACTTCCCTTTTTGACATTTACACCTGACGCTCCCCCATTGGGGGTGCATCTTTTGGAGTGGGCAGCAGCCATTAGTGTTTTATTTATAGAAATTTTACGCACTATTTTATAGATAGCTTATCCTAAGCGCGGATCTTTCTTCTTTTCTTCATATAGCATGCACTGCCCCCTTTGCAAGGCTGAGACCTGCCAGTGTCATGGATTGTTCTCAATCATCATCTGGGAAGACCAGGTGATGTCAATCTCAAATGTTTTAAATGCCCAGACTCATCTGACTTTGCCCCAACAATCAGCAACATGGGATCTTCTAAGCAGTCGTCTAGAAAACTCAAACTGAAAATAGTTGACGCTCACAAAGCTGGAGAAGGCTATAAGAAGATAGCAAAGCGTTTTCAGATGTCAGTATCCTCTGTTCGGAATGTAATTAAGAAATGGCAGTCATCGGGAACAGTGGAGGTTAAAGCAAGATCTGGAAGACCAAGAAAAATATCAGACAGAACAGCTCGCAGGATTGTGAGAAAAACAATTCAAAACCCACGTTTGACTACACGATCCCTCCAAAAAGATCTGGCAGACACTAGAGTTGTGGTACACTATTCCACTATAAAGAGATACTTGTACAAATATGGTCTTCATGGAAGAGTCATCAGAAGAAAACCTCTTCTACATCCTCACCACAAAAATCAGCGTTTGAACTTTGCAAATGAACATATAGACAAGCCTGATGCATTTTGGAAACAAGTTCTGAGGTTAAAATTGAACTTTTTGGCCGGAATGAGCAAAGGTATGTTTGGAGAAGAAGGGGCACAGAAGTTAATGAAAAGAACCTCTGTCCAACTGTTAAGCATGGGGGTGGATCAATCATGCTTTGGGGTTGTATTGCAGCCAGTGGCACAGGGAACATCTCACGAGTAGAAGGAAAAATGGATTCAATAAAATTTCAGCAAATTTTGGATGGTAACTTGATGCCATCTGTGAAAAAGCTGAAGTTAAAGAGAGGATGGCTTCTACAAATGGATAATGATCCTAAACACACCTCGAAATCCACGGGGGATTACATCAAGAGGCGTAAACTGAAGGTTTTGCCATGGCCCTTACAATCTTCTGACCTCAACATAATTGAAAATCTATGGATAGACCTTAAAAGAGCAGTGCATGACAGACAGCCCAGAAATCTCAAAGAACTGGAAGACTTTTGTAAGGAAGAATGGGCAAAGATACCTCAAACAAGAATTGAAAGACTCTTGGCTGGCTACAAAAAGTGTTTACAAGCTGTGATACTTGTCAAAGGGTGCAGTACAAGATATTAACTCTGCAGGGTGCCCAAACTTTTGCAGATGCCATTTTTTTGTTTTCTGTTATTTTGAAAGTGTAAATGATGGAAATAAAATCTAACTTTTGTTGACATATTATAAGAATGTCTAATCTGTAATTTGATGCCTTTTGGGGATTTTTCTACCTTTCCTTGGCTTCTTTATGCTTCTTTATGCACATTAATACACATTTTTACCTGGGGTGCCCAAACTTTCGATCCCCACTGTGTATGTGTATATATATATATATATATATATATATATATATATATATGTGTGTGTGTGTGTGTGTGTATGAGTGCCTCTGTGTGTAAATCCAGGAAGTGAACAGGCAACAGTTAAAATGGCTGCAGCCAGACTTAGTGGAGGGAGATTTCTGCAACTTATTTGGCAAGTACAGAATCACAGTATATATAAAATAACATGCAAACTGGTTGGAGGGAAGCTTCAGAATGGCAAATCACATCTGCTGGAATTGGAATTGCTGTTCCTACTCTTAGAGACAGTAAGAGGAGCCCTATACCCGGAAGTGACGTTACAACGGAGCCCGATCTCCACAGCGGAGGCTGGTTTTTTGTTTACATGCTGAATTATCATGCCCAAATTGTAAGTGCAAATCTTTATATTTTAATAAATGAGTTGGATATACTGCACCATGAATAGTCTTTGTTTCTGAGGCACACTAAAGACCGGACAAGGAGGATAGTACTAGAAAAACGATCGAGACAAACATTTATAGGAATCCAAGAAATCAGCTCCATTAAGAGAGTAAAGGATCCGGATTGAGAGAAACTGAGTCTATCGTTGAGTTTGGATAGATACCAAAGGCATATTGATCTTGCCTATAAGGTGAGAGGCTAGAGCACATAGAGGTGACACACAAGGTGAAGGAGATCACAGTCACTTAATTGCATGAGTGAAGCACGGATATAAGCGAGGAACGTATTCACACAAGCTTTTTTGGATTTTCTCTATATATATATTTTAAAATATTTTTTCTCTTTTTTTTTTTTTGGACTATCTCAGTTGATATTGGTATTTGAAGGATTGCAATTGAACTGTTTACATATATTTCTTCCAGCACCGTTTTAATAGAAATTGCATGTAGCACTTTATTTTGAGCACATATATATCTTTTACTGTTTATGAATCAGATTGAAGACTAACACTGGATTTATATATTTTATTTATTGATGTTCACTGGCAAAGAAGAAGCACTCTGATATTTATTTATTTATTTATCTATTCATTTATTGATACACACATCGAAAACATACACCGTATTCATATATTTATTTATTTGTAAAGAAGAAAAACCTTGATATTTATTGATCTATGTATTTATTGACACACGCATTGATCTGATTGACACACCTGCACTTTCATTATCTAATTTTTTTTGGAATATAAATGTTAAATCTATCACGCCGAGCACTTTCAAATCAAGATTTACACACACCACTACCACCAACTCAAATAGAGATCCACAAGAGCTAACCCTTGAAGCGCACCACTACTCCTTTAATTATATCGTTTACTGCTTTAGTATCAGTCCCAGTGGCGCTGCAGCAGGGATTCTCTTGCCACCTCAGATAGCGCAGGGATCACACACACCCCTTGATAGACTAACAGAACTTGCCTATTGTTGCTGGAGCCTCCTAGCACAGTCAGAGGCTTGAAGGTGACTGATTTTCCAACATGGCCTGAAGTGCTTGTCCTGATGGTCCAACCGTCGGAGACCAAAGCTGTACCCTCCTATCAGAAAAGGAGCAACCAGGTACCCATAAGATATGTATGAGTGGCACAATCTGAAAAGGACTAGTAAAAACCTCTCCCCACGAAACTGGAGCTCTTTGCTGACTACTACAATTCTTCCTGGACTCCAAGCTAGAACAACAGGAGCAAACCTCTTTGGGGTTAGACACTAAGTCTTGAACTTCAGTCTTCTTTCATTTGGCAGAAATTTACTCTGAGGCAGGAGGTCAGACTAAATGCAGCTCTTTACTATTAAATGAAGCTAGCCCTTGAACGTGTCAGGAACCATGAATCAGAGAAAAAATACAGTAAAATGACACCTTTAATGTAATGGTAAGAAATGGTACAGAACAGTAAACAAAGTCAAAACATAAGCCAGGGGTCAGAAGCCAAAACGGGAAAGACAAGCAAGTGGTCCGGAAACCAGAAATCAGCATAGGCAGAGGCAGAGGAACAGAATCAGAAACCAGAAGGGACGTCAGCCAGGAAAAGTCTTTCACAGGAACACAGCAGAGAAATTCCAGATATGTTGACAAGGCGAAAGCAGGAAAGGAATGAACAAGGCAGCTTAAAAAGCCTGCAGGGGCTGGCTGTAGGGGGGACAGATAATGATAACCAGGTGAGCCACAGGGGAACAATGAATGCTGACAATTAACCAACAGCTGAGCAGCCTAAGCACAGAGAAGAGAGCTGCGGCAATGCAACTCTTGCAATGCAGACAAGATTGTCCCACTTGTAGAATTATTCCCAGCTCTTTGCAATAAAATAAAGCTAGCCCTTGAAGGGGACAGTTTAAACTCTCACAATGCAGACAAGATTGTCCCACTTGTCAGAATTTCTTTAGGATAGAATTGTTTTCTTCATCCCAACTTCCATTGCATTGGAAGGCAAGGGTTAAGGCAGTTTCACAGGCTTCAACTGCAGACAGATATACATCCTAAGGACAAAACCAACACATAAGGTTACCACCTGAGGACGCTACACCCCCCAAGGACATACCAAATAATCCTAATTGAGTATACCCGTTAAGGACCTGGCATCCTTCAATGGCAACTCCATGCAAATGGCTAAGCTCATGAAGGCCACGTCAACCAAATAGGTGACTCATTATGCTGGAAAACCATTTCCTCATAAGTACCTAATCTGACATCCTGCAGTGCAGGTAGAAGTATCCAGGTTGGGGTTTGAACTGAGCAACCCAGTGCTGCAAGGTGCTGAGCACTATGACATTCTGCTGCTCTGTTCATTTTGTACCACTCTTCTAGAATGAGCCTATAGCATAAACATCAAAGTGAAAATTGTCAACACACACTGTTGTAACAACTGTTGCTAAAAATACTTGAACTGCAGGTACATCTTCAGGATCTTACACTATAGGCATTTTTAACAGCCGTACAAAAAGGAGGTGTAGAAACCCGCATAAAGATCATTCACATCTTCCTTTTAGGAATTGTTTGCAGAGGGTTAAATTTGCCAATTGACTAGTCCTGCAAGGAAAATCTTGAAATTTTCAGAGTAGAAAAACATTGCACAAAACCTTGCACAGGGAGAATTGTAACAGACTCCTTTAGAGTGTCTTGACAACCTGTGGCAACCTGTTGGTCGCTATCATCTTCCTCCCTGGATGCCTGAATAAATCAGAAACTTCATACAGGATTTTGCCTGCCAAGGCATGAGCACCAAAGGCCCAGTCTACAGTGTGCATAATACATGCAGATCTAGAGAGACTTAAAAGCAAGTGTCCATCAGTCAGCTTCCTATTCACCAGCTTTAAGAAGCAGAAGGGCTGACAATCCAGGAAAACAGCACCAGTAAGTAAGACACTGCCTCCCCCCCCCCCCCCCTCCAGCCAGCTATAACCTGCAAATAGCAGCCTCTGTGAGGGATGCAGCCCTGCAAAGAGCAGCCCTGTAATATAGGGATTAGACTGCTGACTTCACAAGGACCTGTTGCAGTACGAAATAAATCCTAGCTAAAAAGGTCTAAGCGAGAACTCTGTGTTAAGAAAATAAATATTATAATATGTACAGTTGCTACTCAAGCCATGTAGTATTTTATTTAAAAAAAACTTTCAAATCAAATTGCAGCTGCTGAAGTTTCCTAAATTGTCCAAAAAAAGACAAAATTAAAAAAAAAAAAAAAAGTTGTTTATGTTTGCTAGGTGAGGAAAAAAACCCTAAGGGGTTAACTATTGCTAAAGGAATACTGACACTGCAGCCACTTACATCAGAGCACCACTACAGCAGGTGACTAATGAAACAGACCCTGCAATACAGAAAGCAAACCTTGCTTAACCACTTGCCTACAGTGCACTTTCACTCCCTTCCTGCCCAGACCGATTTTCAGCTTTCAGCGCTCTCACAATTTGAATGACAGTTACTCAGTCATGCAACACCCTACCCATAAAAAAATTGTGTCCTTTTCTTCACACAAATAGAGCTTTCTTTTCATGGTATTTAATCACTACTGGGGTTTTTTATTTTTTGTGCTATAAATAAAAAAAGACTGAAAATATTGTGAAAAAAACACATTTTCTTTGTTTCTGTCATAAAATTTTGCAAATTAGTAATTTTTCTTCACAAATTTTGGCCAAAATTTATACTGCTACTTATCTTTGATAAAAATAACCTAAATAAGTGTATATTATTTGGTCTTTGTGAAAGTTATAGAGTCTACAAGTTATGGCGCTAATCATTGAAAATTGATCACTAGTGTTGAGCGAACACGGACTGTATTATTCGTGTTCGTACCGAATAATTGGATTTTTTGTACCCGAACACGGACACGGACACTTTACTGTATGTTCGGGTAAAAATCCGTGTTCGGTCGTTTTATTTCCGGGTTTTGCATGCTTTGGCGCTCTTTTCATGGCGGGCTTTCAACAGCCAATCAACAATCGTTTAACTGGTGTGCCTTAAGCCATCCCAGCCATGCCTGCAAATGTCTCAGTAGCTGTGATTGGCCGTCTGAAGCATGTGACCAAGTCTTTATAAGTTCGAGGCAGCCGCAGCGGCGTCATTATGCTGCTTAGATTCAGGGACAGAGCACACATCAACGTGCTGGCTGCTGATTAGGGAAAGATAGGCAGGAAAAAACCATTTGTGTCCGGATAGAATTGAGGGACAGGTCGGAGTGTTTAGGCAGGGCGAGTTGTAGGCATTTTAGGGATAGAGTCTGCTGAATTATATAGGGTCAGTGTCTTCTACAAACTACAATCGATATTGCTGTGTGGGGGGTGGGGTCTGCACTCAATCCTGATCTACGATCTCTTCTCAATCCTGTTAGGGACAGAGTCTGCTGAATTTTAGGGAAACTGTGTTCTACAAACTACAATCGATATTGCTGTGTGGTGTGGGATTGGAGATAGGCAGGTGTCAGTGATCCACATCCATTTTTCTGTGTGTGAGCTGCAGTGAACACAATCTTTTTGGGCTGCAGTGAACACAATCTTTTTGGGCTGCAGTGAACACAATCTTTTTGGGCTGCAGTGAACACAATCTTTTTGGGCTGCAGTGAACACAATCTTTTTGGGCTGCAGTGAACACAATCTTTTTGGGGTGCAGTGAACAAAATCTTTTTGGGGTGCAGTGAACACAATCCTTTTTGGTGTGCAGTGAACACAATCTTTGTGGGGTGCAGTGAACAAAATCCTTTGTGGGGTGCAGTGAACACAATCTTTTTGGGGTGCAGTGAACAAAATCCTTTTTGGGGTGCAGTGAACAACATCCTTTTTGGGGTGCAGTGAACACAATCTTTTTGGGGTGCAGTGAACAAAATCCTTTGTGGGGTGCAGTGAACACAATCTTTTTGGGGTGCAGTGAACACAATCTTTTTGGGGTGGAGTGAACAACATCCTTTTTGGGGTGCAGTGAACAAAATCCTTTTTGGGGTGCAGTGAACAAAATCATTTTTGGGGTGCAGTGAACACAATCTTTTTGGGGTGCAGTGAACACAATCTTTGTGGGGTGCAGTGAACACAATCTTTTTGGGGTGGAGTGAACAACATCCTTTTTGGGGTGCAGTGAACAACATCCTTTTTGGGGTGCAGTGAACACAATCTTTTTGGGGTGCAGTGAACACAATCTTTGTGGGGTACAGTGAACAGAATCTTTGTGGGGTGCAGTGAACACAATCTTTGGGGGGTACAGTGAACACAATCTTTGTGAGGTGCAGTGAACACAATCTTTGTGGGGTGCAGTGAACACAATCATTGTGGGGTGCAGTGAACTCAATCTTTGTGGGGTACAGTGAACACAATCTCATACTGAAGGTTTGAGGGTGCTGCCTGTTCCATACTCCCCCTACTCCTCATCTAGCCTTTTAGGGGTACAAACAATAGTAATTGGGGCCTAGTGTGGTTGTGTACGTGTGATATACATACACTTTTTTGGGATCATATTTTCTATTCCGCTATTTAATCAAAAACCTTTGGGGATCAGTTAAATTGGGGGATAGTCTGTGTTGGTACGTGTGAGAGAGATCCACCTTTCCAAGTTGTTGGGGTTCATCTCATACTTCTGAAGGTTTGAGGGTGCTGCCTGTTCCATACTCCCCCTACTCCTAGCCTTTTAGGGGTACAAACAATAGTAATTGGGGCCTAGTGTGGTTGTGTACGTGTGATATACATACACTTTTTTGGGATCATATTTTCTATTCCGCTATTTAATCAAAAACCTTTGGGGATCAGTTAAATTGGGGGATAGTCTGTGTTGGTACGTGTGAGAGAGATCCACCTTTCCAAGTTGTTGAGGTTCATCTCATACTTCTGAAGGTTTGAGGGTGCTGCCTGTTCCATACTCCCCCTACTCCTAGCCTTTTAGGGGTACAAACAATAGTAATTGGGGCCTAGTGTGGTTGTGTACGTGTGATATACATACACTTTTTTGGGATCATATTTTCTATTCCGCTATTTAATCAAAAACCTCTGGGGATCAGTTAAATTGGGGGATAGTCTGTGTTGGTACGTGTGAGAGAGATCCACCTTTCCAAGTTGTTGGGGTTCATCTCATACTTCTGAAGGTTTGAGGGTGCTGCCTGTTCCATACTCCCCCTACTCCTAGCCTTTTAGGGGTACAAACAATAGTAATTGGGGCCTAGTGTGGTTGTGTACGTGTGATATACATACACTTTTTTGGGATCATATTTTCTATTCCGCTATTTAATCAAAAACCTTTGGGGATCAGTTAAATTGGGGGATAGTCTGTGTTGGTACGTGTGAGAGAGATCCACCTTTCCAAGTTGTTGGGGTTCATCTCATACTTCTGAAGGTTTGAGGGTGCTGCCTGTTCCATACTCCCCCTACTCCTAGCCTTTTAGGGGTACAAACAATAGTAATTGGGGCCTAGTGTGGTTGTGTACGTGTGATATACATACACTTTTTTGGGATCATATTTTCTATTCCGCTATTTAATCAAAAACCTTTGGGGATCAGTTAAATTGGGGGATAGTCTGTGTTGGTACGTGTGAGAGAGATCCACCTTTCCAAGTTGTTGGGGTTCATCTCATACTTCTGAAGGTTTGAGGGTGCTGCCTGTTCCATACCCCCCCTACTCCTCATCTAGCCTTTTAGGGGTACAAACAATAGTAATTGGGGCCTAGTGTGGTTGTGTACGTGCGAGATACATACACTTTTTTTGATCATATTTCCTATTCCGCTATTCAATAAAAACCTTTGAGGATCAATTGAATTGCGGGATAGTCTGTGTCGGTACGTGTGAGAGAGATCCACCTTTCCAAGTTGTTGGGGTTCATCTCATACTTCTGAAGGTTTGAGGGTGCTGCCTGTTCCATACTCCCCCTACTCCTAGCCTTTTAGGGGTACAAACAATAGTAATTGGGGCCTAGTGTGGTTGTGTACGTGTGATATACATACACTTTTTTGGGATCATATTTTCTATTCCGCTATTTAATCAAAAACCTCTGGGGATCAGTTAAATTGGGGGATAGTCTGTGTTGGTACGTGTGAGAGAGATCCACCTTTCCAAGTTGTTGGGGTTCATCTCATACTTCTGAAGGTTTGAGGGTGCTGCCTGTTCCATACTCCCCCTACTCCTAGCCTTTTAGGGGTACAAACAATAGTAATTGGGGCCTAGTGTGGTTGTGTACGTGTGATATACATACACTTTTTTGGGATCATATTTTCTATTCCGCTATTTAATCAAAAACCTTTGGGGATCAGTTAAATTGGGGGATAGTCTGTGTTGGTACGTGTGAGAGAGATCCACCTTTCCAAGTTGTTGGGGTTCATCTCATACTTCTGAAGGTTTGAGGGTGCTGCCTGTTCCATACTCCCCCTACTCCTAGCCTTTTAGGGGTACAAACAATAGTAATTGGGGCCTAGTGTGGTTGTGTACGTGTGATATACATACACTTTTTTGGGATCATATTTTCTATTCCGCTATTTAATCAAAAACCTTTGGGGATCAGTTAAATTGGGGGATAGTCTGTGTTGGTACGTGTGAGAGAGATCCACCTTTCCAAGTTGTTGGGGTTCATCTCATACTTCTGAAGGTTTGAGGGTGCTGCCTGTTCCATACCCCCCCTACTCCTCATCTAGCCTTTTAGGGGTACAAACAATAGTAATTGGGGCCTAGTGTGGTTGTGTACGTGCGAGATACATACACTTTTTTTGATCATATTTCCTATTCCGCTATTCAATAAAAACCTTTGAGGATCAATTGAATTGCGGGATAGTCTGTGTCGGTACGTGTGAGAGAGATCCACCTTTCCAAGTTGTTGGGGTTCATCTCATACTTCTGAAGGTTTGAGGGTGCTGCCTGTTCCATACCCCCCCTACTCCTCATCTAGCCTTTTAGGGGTACAAACAATAGTAATTGGGGCCTAGTGTGGTTGTGTACGTGCGAGATACATACACTTTTTTTGATCATATTTCCTATTCCGCTATTCAATAAAAACCTTTGAGGATCAATTGAATTGCGGGATAGTCTGTGTCGGTACGTGTGAGAGAGATCCACCTTTCCAAGTTGTTGGGGTTCATCTCATACTTCTGAAGGTTTGAGGGTGCTGCCTGTTCCATACCCCCCCTACTCCTCATCTAGCCTTTTAGGGGTACAAACAATAGTAATTGGGGCCTAGTGTGGTTGTGTACGTGCGAGATACATACACTTTTTTTGATCATATTTCCTATTCCGCTATTCAATAAAAACCTTTGAGGATCAATTGAATTGCGGGATAGTCTGTGTCGGTACGTGTGAGAGAGATCCACCTTTCCAAGTTGTTGGGGTTCATCTCATACTTCTGAAGGTTTGAGGGTGCTGCCTGTTCCATACTCCCCCTACTCCTCATCTAGCCTTTTAGGGGTACAAACAATAGTAATTGGGGCCTAGTGTGGTTGTGTACGTGTGATATACATACACTTTTTTGGGATCATATTTTCTATTCCGCTATTTAATCAAAAACCTTTGGGGATCAGTTAAATTGGGGGATAGTCTGTGTTGGTACGTGTGAGAGAGATCCACCTTTCCAAGTTGTTGGGGTTCATCTCATACTTCTGAAGGTTTGAGGGTGCTGCCTGTTCCATACTCCCCCTACTCCTAGCCTTTTAGGGGTACAAACAATAGTAATTGGGGCCTAGTGTGGTTGTGTACGTGTGATATACATACACTTTTTTGGGATCATATTTTCTATTCCGCTATTTAATCAAAAACCTTTGGGGATCAGTTAAATTGGGGGATAGTCTGTGTTGGTACGTGTGAGAGAGATCCACCTTTCCAAGTTGTTGGGGTTCATCTCATACTTCTGAAGGTTTGAGGGTGCTGCCTGTTCCATACTCCCCCTACTCCTAGCCTTTTAGGGGTACAAACAATAGTAATTGGGGCCTAGTGTGGTTGTGTACGTGTGATATACATACACTTTTTTGGGATCATATTTTCTATTCCGCTATTTAATCAAAAACCTTTGGGGATCAGTTAAATTGGGGGATAGTCTGTGTTGGTACGTGTGAGAGAGATCCACCTTTCCAAGTTGTTGGGGTTCATCTCATACTTCTGAAGGTTTGAGGGTGCTGCCTGTTCCATACCCCCCCTACTCCTCATCTAGCCTTTTAGGGGTACAAACAATAGTAATTGGGGCCTAGTGTGGTTGTGTACGTGCGAGATACATACACTTTTTTTGATCATATTTCCTATTCCGCTATTCAATAAAAACCTTTGAGGATCAATTGAATTGCGGGATAGTCTGTGTCGGTACGTGTGAGAGAGATCCACCTTTCCAAGTTGTTGGGGTTCATCTCATACTTCTGAAGGTTTGAGGGTGCTGCCTGTTCCATACCCCCCCTACTCCTCATCTAGCCTTTTAGGGGTACAAACAATAGTAATTGGGGCCTAGTGTGGTTGTGTACGTGCGAGATACATACACTTTTTTTGATCATATTTCCTATTCCGCTATTCAATAAAAACCTTTGAGGATCAATTGAATTGCGGGATAGTCTGTGTCGGTACGTGTGAGAGAGATCCACCTTTCCAAGTTGTTGGGGTTCATCTCATACTTCTGAAGGTTTGAGGGTGCTGCCTGTTCCATACCCCCCCTACTCCTCATCTAGCCTTTTAGGGGTACAAACAATAGTAATTGGGGCCTAGTGTGGTTGTGTACGTGCGAGATACATACACTTTTTTTGATCATATTTCCTATTCCGCTATTCAATAAAAACCTTTGAGGATCAATTGAATTGCGGGATAGTCTGTGTCGGTACGTGTGAGAGAGATCCACCTTTCCAAGTTGTTGGGGTTCATCTCATACTTCTGAAGGTTTGAGGGTGCTGCCTGTTCCATACTCCCCCTACTCCTCATCTAGCCTTTTAGGGGTACAAACAATAGTAATTGGGGCCTAGTGTGGTTGTGTACGTGTGATATACATACACTTTTTTTGGATCATATTTTCTATTCCGCTATTCAATAAAAACCTTTCTAGGGCAAGATCTTAAATTACAGAAATATGAGGAGACCGTCAAATAAGGGCCGTGGCCTGGGTCGTGGTGCTGCTGGTAGAGCTCCTGTTGCAAGGAGAGGACATGGTCGATCTGTGCCAGCTACACGCACAAGTGAAACACCTTCCTCAAGTGTGAGTAGGCGACAGAACCTGCATCAGTATTTGGTAGGGCATCAAACGCCCCTAGAAGTGATGAGGCCAGAACAAGTTGAGGCGATAGTAGATTGGTTTGCTGCTGACAGTGCCTCCAGTTCCTTCACATTGTCTCCCACCCAGTCTACTGCAGAAAGGTCAGAGTTGGCACCTGCAGCCAATGTCCAACCGTCTTTCACCTCACCCCCTTGCAAATCAGGCCAGCAGTCTGAGCCCCAAGCCATACAGCAGTCTCTTATTCTTTTTGAGGACTCTGTCAGCAGGGTTTCCCAGGGCCATCCACCTAGCCCTGCCCCAGAAGTGGAAGAGATTGAGTGCAGCGATGCCCAACCACTTATTTCTCAAGATGAGTACATGCAAGGATCATCGCAGCACGTCTCCGATGATGACGAAACGCAGGTGCCAACTGCTGCGGCGTTCAGCATTGTGGAGACCGACAAGGAGGGCAGGGGTGAAGACTGGGTGGAAGATGATGTGGAGGACGATGAGGTCCTCGACCCCACATGGAATGAACGTCATGCAGGTGAACTGAGTAGTTTGGAGGAAGAGGCGGTGGTCGCACAGAGCCACCAGCACAGCAGAAGAGGGAGCAGGGTGCAGAAGCGGAGCGGCCGTGCCCTAGACACTACGCCCGCTACTGCCCAACGCAGCAAGGGAACGAGCGCACCAAAGTCAGCTCAAAGGAGTTCTCTAGCGTGGAAGTTCTTTAGAAAATGTGCTGATGACAGGACACGAGTGGTTTGCACCCTGTGCAATCAGAGCTTGAAGCGAGGCATGAACCTTCTCAACCTGAGCACAACCTGCATGATCAGGCATCTAAGTGCAAAGCACGAGCTGCAGTGGAGTACACACCTTCAAAACCAAGAAACGTCTCTGGCTCATCCTGCTTCCTCTTCTGCTGCAGTCTCGGCCGCTCCAGCCACATCTGTAGTGATACCGGCACCTGCCACCCCGCAAACAGACGATCTGTCAGCAACACCACCACCTGGGTCACCAACAACCATCTCCACAATGTCCCGTGGAAGCGTTCAGCTTTCCATCTCCCAAACACTTGAGAGGAAGAGGAAGTACCCCCCTACCCACCCGCGATCCCTGGCCCTGAATGCCAGCATTTCAAAATTATTGGCCTTTGAAATGCTGTCATTCCGTCTGGTGGAGACGCACAGTTTTAAAAACCTTATGTCGGTGGCTGTCCCACAGTACGTCGTGCCCAGCCGCCACTACTTTTCCAGGCAAGCCATCCCTTCCCTGCACAACCAAGTGGGGGAAAAAATCAGGTGTGCACTGCGCAACGCCATCTGTGCCAAGGTCCACCTAACTACGGATACGTGGACCAGTAAGCACGGTCAGGGGCGTTATATCTCCCTAACGGCACACTGGGTAAATGCAGTGGCGGATGGGCCTGAGGCGGATAGCAATTTGGCGCATGTCCTTCCACCACCGAGGATTGCAGGGCGCTTCAGTTTGCCTCCTGTTCCTAACTCCTCCTACTCCGCTTCCTCATCCTCTACCGCCTCCTCATCCGGACAGCGTAACACCTTCACCACCAACTTCAGCACGGCCAGGGGTAAACGACAGCAGGCAGTTTTACAACTTGCCTGTTTGGGGGACAAACCACACACCGCGCAGGAGTTGTGGAGGAGCATGGAACAGCAGACAAATGAGTGGTTGCTGCCAGCGAGCCTCAAGCCCGGCCTGGTGGTGTGCGATAACGGGCGAAATCTCATAGCAGCTCTGGGCCTAGCCGGTTTGACGCACATCCCTTGCCTGGCGCATGTGCTGAATTTGGTGGTGCAGAGGTTCCTTAAAAACTACCCCGATATGTCAGAGCTGCTGCAGAAAGTGCGGGCCGTTTGTGCGCACTTTCGGCGTTCTCACCCTGCTGCTGCTCGCCTGGCAGCGCTGCAGCGTAACTTCGGCCTTCCCGCTCACCGCCTCATATGTGACGTGCCCACAAGGTGGAACTCCACCTTGCACATGCTGGAAAGACTGTGCGAGCAGCAGCAGGCCATAGTGGAGTTTCAGCTGCAGCACGCACGCGTGAGTCGCTCTGCGGAACAGCACCACTTCACCACCAATAACTGGGCCTCCATGCGAGACCTGTGTGCCTTGTTGCGCTGTTTTGAGTACTCCACCAACATGGCCAGTGGCAATGACGCCGTTCTCAGCTTAACTATCCCACTTCTATGCCTCCTTGAAAAAACAATTCGGGCGATGATGGAAGAGGATGTGGCACAGGATGAGGAGGAGGAGGAGGATGAAGAGGTAACATTTCCAAGGCTTTCAGGGCAGTCATTCGCAAGGGGCTCCGAGGGTGGGTTCCTGCACACGCAAACGCCAGGGACGCAATTGTCCAGCAGGGGCACAGTTCTGGAGGATGAGGAGGATGAGGAGGAGGAGGAGCTGGAGGAGGAGATGGAACCATGTTCACAGCAGGGTGGCACCCAGGCCAGCTCATGGCCATCACTGGTGCGTGGCTGGGGGGATACAGAGGACACGGACCATACACCTCCCACAGAGGACAGCCTTTCGTTGCCTCTGGGCAGCCTGGCACACATGAGCGATTACATGCTGCAGTGTCTCCACAACGACCGCCGAGTTGCCCACATTCTAACTTGTGCTGATTACTGGGTGGCCACGCTGCTGGATCCCCGTTACAAGGACAACGTACCGTCCTTAATTCACTCACTGGAGCGCGATCGCAAGATGCGCGAGTACAAGCGCACGCTGGTAGACGCCATGCTGCTGGCATTCCCATCTGACAGCGGGGCCACAGTGGAAGCACAAGGCAGAGGAGGAGGAGGAGGAGGTCGCCAACGCAACCAGGGCACCGCCAGCACCTCAGAAGGCAGGGTTAGCATGGCCGAAATGTGGAAAAGCTTTGTCAGCACGCCACAACAAACAGCAGCACCAGCAGCTCAGATGGAACGTCTTAGCAGGAGGCAGCATTTTACCAACATGGTGGAGCAGTATGTGTGCACACGCCTACATGTAGTGAATGACGGGTCTGCCCCCTTCAACTTCTGGGTCTCCAAATTGGGCACATGGCCTGAGCTTGCCCTTTACGCCTTGGAGGTGCTGGCGTGCCCTGCAGCCAGTGTATTATCTGAACGGGTATTTAGCACGGCTGGGGGCGTTATAACAGACAAGCGCAGCCGCCTGTCCAGAGACAATGTGGACAAGCTCACGTTCATTAAAATGAACCAGGCATGGATCCCACGGGACTTTTCCGTACCTTATGCAGAATAGCAATGGATACCGACCTTACCCACCCATTGTTCCATTTTTGCTCTTTCTCACTCTTTTGGGGTGTACCCTCATTTAAAATTTGTGAAAAGAAGCAGTGTTGGCTACCTCGTCCTCCTCCTCAGGGCCAGATTAATGTAGGGGCTATTGGAGCTGCAGCTCCAGGCCCCTACCTTTTATATAGGCCCCGGGTTGGCCATATTCACTGTTACCGCTCTTCTGTCACTTGTAAACACAGAAGTCTGGCTTCTATGCTCGCTTCCCCAGGCAGCACCCTCAGAACCTCCCCACACAGCGTGAAGGCCGGACAAGGAGGGACAGTTGGCGATGCATGGATGTGTTTATGGGCTTCAGAGACAGCATCCCATGTTGAATTAGGCATGCATGGCTGCACCCTTCCTCCTCTGGGTGCATGGCAAGGCACGGCCCTAAGGCCCTTCAAAATCCTCAGCACCAAGCCCATGATGCTGTTAATCCGGCCCTGGTCCTCCTCCACCGCCGCTTCCACCTACACCGCCCATAGGTGTGCGCAGCCTATTGCATTAAGGTGTGCACCCCAAAGTTGAAATACACATGCATGTGTTTGCCAGCAGGGAGAGTAATGTATCGGGGCCATGTACCTGTAGGCAAGGAGAAATAGAGCAGAGCAGGTCCCAGGGAGATCTTTCCCATCTCCTCACTGGCAATGCTATGTGCCCTAGGTGATTAGGGTGTGCCCAGGCACACCCAGCACACCCTGTGCGCACGCCTATGTCACCGCCACATCCACCACCACCTCAACCTCCCTCCTACTCCATATGGGCCTCGTCCTTCAGAGATGAAGAAGAACATTGTTTTATTTTTCTGTTTTTTTTTGTTGTTTTAAGTTATTTCCCTATCCACATTTGTTTGCAGAGCACTTGCCATGCTCTTAATTACGTTTTGCTGCCATTTGCAGCACTCTAGCCCTTTCCTTTGGTGTTTTAGAGCCATTTTAGTGCCTTAAAGTTCGGGTCCCCATTGACTTCAATGGGGTTCGGTGTCCGGGAAAAGTTCGGTAAAAGTCCGGGACACGGACCCGGACTTTTTTTTAAAGTTCGGCCGAACCCGTCGAACACGGACATCTAGGTGTCCGCTCAACCCTATTGATCACACTTGACCACACCTGATGTACTGATGGCCTATCTCATTTCTTGAGACACTAAAAAGTCAGGAAAGTACAAATACCCCCCAAATGACCCCGTTTTGGAAAGTAGACATTCCAAGGTATTTAATAAGGGGCATGGTGAGTTTTTTGAAGTTGTAATTTTTTCCCACAATTCTTTGCAAAATGAAGATTTTTTTTTTTTTTTTTTTTACAAATTGACGTATTAACAGGTTATTTCTCTCACACAGCATATGTATACTTGCAACTGCACCCCAAAACACATTCTACTACTCCTCCTGAGTATAGCAATACCACATGTGTGAGACTTTTTCACAGCCTAGACACATACAGAGGCCTGATATCCAAGTAGCACCATCCGGCATTCTAGGAGCATAAATTACACATATAATTTCCTGACAACCTATCACACTTTTGAAGGTCCTGGAGCACCAGGACAATGTAAACCCCCATAAAATGACCCCATTTTGGAAAGCAAACACCCCAATGTATAATTTTTGAGGCATAATGAGTCTTGTGAACGTGTCATTTTTTTCCACAAGTTTTTGGAAACTGTGGAAAGAAAATGAAAATGCATTTTTTTACACAAAGTTGTCAATTTATGAAATATTTCCAACACATAGCATGTACATAGCAAAAATTGCACCCCAAAATACATTCTGCTACTTCTCTTGATTATGTCAATACCACATGTGTGAGACTTTTTCACAGCCTGGCCACATACAGAGGCCTAACATCCAAGTAGCACCGTCCGGCATTCTAGGAGCACAAATTACACATATAATTTCCTAACAACCTATCGCACTTTTGAAGGCCCTGGAGCACCAGGACAATGGAAACCCCCATAAAATGACCCCATTTTGGAAAGAAAACAGCCCAACGTATAATGTTTGAGGCATAATGAGTCTTTTGAATATGTCATTTTTTTCCACAAGTTTTTGGAAAATGTGGAAAGAAAATGAAAACCCATTTTTTTTTACACAAAGCTGTCCATTTATGCAATATTTCTAACACATAGCATGTACATAGCAAAAATTGCACCCCAAAATACATTCTGCTATTCCTCCTGAGTATAGTGATACCACATGTGTAACACTTTTACACAGCTTAGCCACATACAGAGGTCCAACATCCAAGTAGCACTTTACACAAAGTTGTCCATTTATCCACTGGGCCTATTTTTGACACTTGGTGTTTACAAGCTAAAATCTTTTTTTTTTGCTAGAAAACTACTTAGAACCCCCCAACATGATATTTTTTTTTTTTTAGCAGAGATCCTAGAGAATAAAATGGAGATAGTTGCAATATTTTTTATCACACCATATTTGCGCAGCAGTCTTCCAAATGCAATTTTTTTGAAAAAAATTCACTTTTTTTAATTAAAAAATAAGAAAACAGTAAATTTAGCCAATTTTTTTCTACAATATGAAGGATAATATTACGCCAAGTAATTAGATACCCAACATGTCATGCTTCATAATTGCACACGCTCACGGAATGGCGCCAAACATTGGTACTTAAAAATCCCCATAGGCAACATTTTAAAGAGTTTAGAGTTACAGAGGAGGCCTAGGGCTCAAATTATTGCTCTCGCTCTAACAATCGCGGCGATACCTCACGTGTGTGGTTTTAACACCGTTATATGGGCGGGACTTGCGTATGCGTTCGCTTCTGCGCGCGAGCTAACGGGGACAGGGCGCTTTAATTTTATTTATTTTTTCCTATTTATTTTATTTATTATTTTTTTTATTTTTACAAAGTTTTTAAAAAAAAATGTTTTGATCATTTTTATTCCTATTTCAAGGAATGTAAACATCCCTTGTAATAGAAATAGGCATGACAGGTCCTCTTTATTGTGAGATCTGGGGTCAAAAAGACCTCACACCTCACAACTACACTAAAAAAGAAAAAAAAAGAAAAAATTGTTGAAAAAGAAAAAAAAAAAGTGGCCCTTTAAACCGGTTGCTAGGCAACGACTTTTGACGTAGCTCCGGTCCTCCAAGACCATAGAGTCAAGTGAGGGCCATCTTGCCCTCACTCGACTTCCTGTCTCTGAGGATCCGGGACCGGATAGTTTTCCCCGCTGCCGGCGGGTCCGGTAAGCTTGGAAAACGTCTGGGATGCGGCGGGAGGGGGGGCACCTTTTCCCCTGCCCCGTAAGGGTAATTCCGCAGCAAATCCACCACTGGGACCACCCTTATCTGAAAGCCAACCATCCGCTGTTTAAAAAAATACCTGGGTTATGGCAGCTATCTGCTGCCATAACCCCAGTATTTAGCTTTTAATGGCCGACGTATATAGTCGTTAGGCGGTCGGTAAGTGGTTGCATGTATATAGCAAAAATTGCACCCCAAAATACATTCTATAAAGGAAAGTGTACAGGAATAGTCCGAGTCCATCTCCGATCCGCTACTATTAGCTATTTCAAATTCCAAATCGGATTCGGATTGGATTCGGATACTGATGAGAGCTCCCCGGTGCTCTCATCAGTCATGGAGAGGACCTGAAGGGCCTCCTCGCTGCTGTACATCCTTTTTGACGTGCTGGCTGTGATGGGCTATGCGACGGGTGACGGTTGACTGTGGATGATCACTGATGGGTGGCAGGTGACTGATAGGTTGCAGGTGACAGTCACTGATGGGGTGACAGGTGACGATGACTGATGGGGTGACAGGTGACGGTCACTGATGGAGTGACAGATGACGATCACTGATGGGGTGACAGATGACGATGACTGATGGGTTGACAGATGACGATGACTGATGGGTTCACAGGTGGCGAGGACTGATGGGGTGACAGGTGACGATGACTGATGGGGTGACAGAGGACGATGACTGATGGGGTGACAGGTGATGAGGACTGATGGGGTGACAGGTGACAATGACTGATGGGGTGACAGAGGACGATGACTGATGGGGTGACAGATGACGATCACTGATGGGGTGACAGGTGACGATGATTGATGGGGTGACAGATGACGATCACTGATGGGGTGACAGGTGACGATGATTGATGGGGTGACAGATGACGATCACTGATGGGGTGACAAGTGACGATGATTGATGGGGTGACAGATGACGATCACTGATTGGGTGACAAGTGACGATGATTGATGGGGTGACAGGTGACGGTGATTGATGGGTGACAGGTGACGGGGGATGGTGCACGGCGGTACTGATGGCAGTCTTCCCGGTGCTCTCATCAGTCATGGAGAGTACCTGAAGGGCCTCCTCGCTGCTGTACATCCTTTTGGACATGCTGGCTGTGATGGGCTGTGTGACGGGTGACGGTTGACTGTGGATGATCACTGATGGGTGGCAGGTGATGGTCACTGATGGGGTGACAGGTGATGATCACTGATGGGGTGACAGATGACTGATGGTTTGACAGATGACGATGACTGATGGGTTGACAGGTGACGATGACTGATGGGTTGACAGGTGACGATGACTGATGGGGTGACAGAGGACGATGACTGATGGGGTGACAGGTGACGAGGACTGATGGGGTGACAGGTGACGATGACTGATGGGGTGACAGAGGACGATGACTGATGGAGTAACAGATGACGATCACTGATGGGGTGACAGGTGACGATGATTGATGGGGAGACAGATGATGATCACTGATGGGGTGACATGTGACGATGATTGATGGGGTGACAGGTGATGATCACTGATGGGGTGACAAGTGACGATGATTGATGGGGTGACAGATGACGATCACTGATGGGGTGACAACTGTGCGTTGCCCGTGATTTGCAATAGCGCCCCAAACGCTGTGCGATGTTGCCGCTATTTCCGCCTGCTGAATCGCAGTAACATCACGCAAACAACACATGACGCCCCAAAGAAGCTCTTGTACCTTTTTTAGGCGTCATGCGCTGTTTGCACGATGTTACCGCGATTCGGCAGGCGGAAATCACGGCAACATCGCACAGCCTTTGGGGTGCTATTGCAAATCACGGGCAATGCACAGGCGTCCCGCGATTTGCAATAAAATCTGGATCGTGGGCAGAATCGCAGTGATTCTGCCCGCGATCGCTACGGTCACATGTGAACGTAGCCTTATGGGTGGCAATTTCTGGGCACTGATGAGGTGACTGTTGGGTGACAGGTGCAATTGGGGGGGGCTGAGGACTGAGTGGGGACCTTTATTTTTGTGATTTTACTTTGTGACAGGTGTACAGAGCAGTAACTCACTGTTTCTGGCTCTGCTCTCCTCAGACTGGAAACTGTGTGAGGGGAGAAGAGCTAGTAACAGTGAGTTACTGCTCTGTGTTTACATTTTGTGATCGGCTGTGAATGGATTCACAGCCGATCACATAGTAAACAGCCACTGTCAGTGACTGTTTACTACCGCCGGTGACTAGCTGTGTTCCTAGGGAACACAGAGCCACCGACATGACCACGCTGCGCGCTCCCGATCGCGCATGCACGGTCTTCCCCTGGGCTCCTCTATTGTGATCGGCTGTGTGATTAGATCACAGCTAATCACGTGGGAAACAGCCATGCCCATTGGCTGTTTCCCCCCTGCCGGTGATGCGCTGTGTCCCGGGGACACGCCGCCACCAAGAGTGCAGGGCGGCGCGCACACGATCGCGTGCCTGCCCTGCCTGAATGGGCTGCCATCATATGACGGCGGCCCAGAACAATGGTCGCACCGTCCTGCCGTCATTTGACGGTGGGCGGGCGTAAAGTGGTTAAACAAAGTTATCTGCTCAGGACAGAAAAAGACAAAGGCAAATTTTGATAAAATGCTGCAATCGATCACCCAGAGCATAGTCATCTCAATATGTTTTCATTTTGGTTATTTTTTTTTTTATATAAGTGGAGTTACTCTTTAACAGCCCGCATGGCATCTGGTCCCTTCTGCTGACCTCAAGCCAAACATACTCATGTACCCTAGACCTCTTCCCACAAGGCAATCCATGCATCCAAAGGGCGACTCGGATCCCAGAAGCAAGAACGCAGCTGCTACTGTATATCTGCGTTGTGCACACTTAATGGCCACCAGCTAAATAGCAGGGCTCTCAGCCAATGCAAATGGCCACCAATGGCAGGGCCCACTCTCCAGGCATCGATGCTCTGCATATATTTGCTATAACACCACCCTGCTTGAAACTGGGGACTCAGTGACCACTCGAGCCATCGTGGAAGACTTTTGGAATACCACAGTAGGCTCCTGACATCCACACAGCTGTCCCGCACGAGACCCAGCCACTTATACTTCCAAAAGGTAGGAAAACTTCATACAAACTTGGTCCTACAAGTGAGGGGGACAAAAAATGAACGCAGACTCCTGGGGGAGTTGGGTCCTATGGGGTAGGAGCGACCGTATGCTGTCATGGAGTCTATCAGGAAATGTTTGTTTTTTTATTTTATAATTCTTTATTTAATAAAAGATCACATAACAAGGTAAAGAAAAAGCGGACAGGTAACATGAAGCACGTAATACAATTTTATTTTTATTTTTTTTTTCTAAAGTCCATACTAACATACTGTAACAGAGAGATTAATTAAAAAAATATTAGTAATGTTAAAATTGCTGTTCCCATAAAAATAAATCAGCATTCGGTTTACTGTATGCAGAGGACTTTATGAATTTTATTAATAAAGATGTAAAAGCTTCCTTTGTGATCATACAGCCAACTCAAGAAAGCCTGGCAATAAATGTTCTGAGATGTTGCAATGGAAAAATACAGGTTTCATGTGACTGTCAAGGTTTCTGTTCCAATCGTACTGCTGGGAGTTATCTTACTGAACAAACTTTCTTTCTAAGAAATCATTATTGACAGTATGTGTGGTCATTTCACAGGCGGGTAATAGGACAAGAGTTCAAACACCTGACAAGCTTGGAAATGGTTTCATATTGCTTGTATTACACATGTTTAGTATAACCTTCAATATTGGATTTTAGGAACTCATTGAAATTGTTTTAACTGTTTTCTTACTATATTTGTAAAACAAAATTAATGCCAATATAATAATTCTCAAATCAAGTTTATTTTTCTTCTTATTGTTGCGAGGACAAAAAATACATACCTTCCAATATAAGGGGAGTTTTAGCAGTCAGGAAAAGAGGGGAAAATTTCTCAATTATTATGTCTAGAATAAGAGTCCTTATCCCTTGAGCCACAGACAATAAACTTGACTGGAGCACATTCTTCTTCTAAGAATAGAAGAGCAGGACCGATCTTTCTTTAGAACTCTGAGTTAAGAAGACTCACTGCAGCTTTTTACAGAGTAAACCTGTATGTTTTACTGGAGATAGCCACTATTCTCTATATTTACAAGAATCATTTTCTGCCTCATGCATTCACTATGAAGAATGAGTTTCTCCAATTATCTTGGTTGAAGGTATTTACAGAAAGGGTACTCCAGGCAAGTATTAAAAATATAATTTAAAGCAATTATGTGTTTATAAAAATTAACTGTACACAGTGGGTGTGATCTACTAAAAATGGAGAGAATCTGGTGCATTCTGCATAGAAACCAATCAGCTTCCAGGTTTTATTGTCAAAGCTTAATTGAACAAGCTAAAGTTAGAAGCTGATTGGCTAATATGCACAGCTGCACCAGATTTTGAAAGTTCCAGTTTTAGTAAATCTCCCCCAGTATGTCAATATAAAATAAAAATTAGATATATGCAGCACAGCTCTACAACACATGCACATTTCCCTATAGCTTATACCTTGAAAGATTCTATATGCACAGAAAAATACTTGTTAACCACTTGACGACCGCCCACCACAGATTTACTGTGGCAGGCGGCCGCTCCTAGGCAAACCGACGTAGGACTACGTCGCTCGCTCAGCGGACTCTAGGGGGCGAGTGCGCACCGCCAGCAGCGCGCTCCCGCCCCCGCTCGTCAGCTGGGAAGCCAGTGCGTGTGACAGGCGGCTCCGATGGCTGCTGGCCACTCGCGATCTCCCCCCACTGACAGAGAAGGACAGACGTCTGATGTAAACACAGCCGTCTGTCCTTCTCCCTGAAGTGATCACAGAGGCTATGTGATCCTGCTATATAGGATCACATGTCTCTGTGATGATCTCACAAGTCACGCCCCTCCACAATTAGAATCACTCCCCTAGGCTTACATGTAACCACTTGATCACTAATAGTATTAACCCCTTCCCTGCCAATGGCATTATTACAGTAACAGTGCATATTTTTAGCACTGATTACTGTAGTAATGTCACTGGTCCCCCCAAAAATGTCAGTTAAGGGTCCGATCTGTCCGCCGCAATGTCACAGATTGCCGCCATTACTAGTTTAAAAAAAAAAACAATAAAAATGACATAAATCTTTCCCGTAGTTAGTAGACGCAATAACTTTTAAGCAAACCAATCAAAATACACTTATTGTGATTTTTTTTTTACCAAGAATATGTAGCAGAAAACAAATTGACCTAAAATGTTAAAAAATTTTGATTTTAAAATTTTTTTTTTGGGAATGTTATATAGCAGAATGTGAAAAATATATATATTTTTTTTTTCAAAAATTGTCGCTGTTTTTTTGTTTATAGCGCAAAAAATAAAATCACACAGGTAAACAAAAACCACCAAAAGAAAGCTCTATTTGTGGGTAAAAAAGGACGTAAATTTTATTTGCGTACAGCGTCGCACGACTGCGCAATTGTCCGTTAAAATAACGCGGTGCCGAATCGCAAAATAGGGCCCTGTCATTAAGCAGCACAATCCTCTGGGCTAAAATGGATAATCTGGCAGAAATACACTCAGCTCCTAATTTCTGATTAAAGACTAACAACATGGTGCCTTTTTCTTACAAGACATTGAGTCAGCCCTACCCGTTGTTCCTCCCCTCCTAATCTCCAGAACAAAGGGAAGAACTCTCCTGTAGTCCATAATAAGAATTGGGAGGACTCCTTGACATAGCACAGGAAGTGTGCACAGGATATACTGTAGGTCTGCTCTACATTTCTGACATGATTTTGCACTTATCCAAAACATACGACAAAATGCTTTCAATGTTACAGTATATTTAAAGTGGTTGTAAAGCCTAAACATTCCCTGCCTTAGGGTATAAAAAAATCTTTCAGTATGTCTATCGCCCCTCACCCCCCTTATACTTACCTGAGCCTGACCTTAATCCAGTGCTGTTTACTTCTGTAGCGGCTCTCTCCTTCTCTCTCTGGTCTCACAAGCTTTACTGAGAGCAGCAGGAGCCAATGGCTGTCAGTCAAATCCTATGACGAAATAGAGGGGGGCAAGCTTTGTCAGTGGGGCTTGGGATCAAGCCAGCAGGTCTGCCATCATAGGAAGTAGAGTCCTCTGGTGACACACAGAGAAGAGGAGGAGCCGGGAGCGGCCAGCCAGGGACCCCAGAAGAGGAGAGCCGAGGCTGCTCTGTGTTTTTAAAACAGAGAGAGAAGAGGCGTGAAATAGGCGGGACGTGTTGCAATACGAGCAGGGCGGACAGCCAATTGGAACCAGTTGCTGCGTTTGGGCAAGTCTCTTGTTGGGGGTTGACTCGGCGGTTGAAAGCAGTGCTAGCTTTCAGGTTAGGTTGCACCCAGGCAGGTAAGGGAGACCTGGGAAGTGGAGCTGGGGTTAGGAGGAAGGTGCCGCCGCTGCCCCTCAGGGACAGAATAAACAGCTTTGACATCAGTAGCATAGAGTGGACTGCAAAGAAAACACAATGATCAAAAATTAGAGAATCACAATGACTGTAGCGTGGAGAAAGATTACAACTAACATTTCTGAAGGTTACAACGATCAACAATAAGTAGGAAATGTACAGCCAGGAGACAAAGACACCATTACCCAGGACTATATGGTTTTCTTTGATCGACCACCATCCACGATCCAGCCATTTTCTCTTTTGAGGATTATCTGGCCTGTTTGACCCATTTCCTGTAAGGTACCTGGGACCATATCTTCTGGTGAGCGCATTTGCCTGTCATGTTGGTGCTGGGTTCTTTTTCACTGATGAGTTTGGATAGCAGAACACTTCATCTTCACTTTGTGGTTTTCAGCATCTTTTTACTATGTCATATGAACTATGGACTCACTTTTTGTGATATAGCTGCACTATTTTGATTTTCCCCATCACAGTTATATGTATTTATGTTTTCATTTAGCGCTGCACTTTTTTGTATGTGATCTGTGTTTTAAAAAAAAAAACATTTTGACTTTACAAACGCTTTAACAGACCAAAAGGGAGCAAATTAAAAGGACTCATTGTTAGTATTTACATACATTTTAAATGTAAAAGACTATCAACAGCAGGCCTAGACTGGGCAGACCGGGCATTTGCCCAGTGGGCTGGAGCCACCCGTTACCAGTTGATAACTGCGTCGCACAGCAGGAGATAAGTGGTGACCGTGGTCTCCACTCACTTCCTGCTATGTGGTCATGCCTGTGTCTCCTCTCCCAGTGGAACTACCAGCGAGCTGCAGGGCTTTGAGTTCAGAGCCAGCGCTGACAGTTCTTCCCTGCCCCCCTCCCTCAACATGGATGGGAGAGGAAAAAGTGCTCACTTGCTCCTCCTCCTCTCCTTGTGTGTCTGCCCCACCCACAATCCCCGAGGATGTATAGGTGGGAAGTTTGAAGCCAGCAGCTGCCAACCAGTAGAGGATAGGTACTGGCAGGCTATGCATGACCCTCCAACCTGGGGTGAGTAAGCTCACCCTCTCTCCTGCCTCCCAGTGTATAAACTAATTTAAGGGGTGCTCTGTGGACTCTTATGCAAGAGGGGCCTTTGGTGAGCAGAGACCCCCTGACATCAGAGTTTCCCTTTATAGTAGAGTCCACAGCATTCCATAAAAAATGACAGGAGAAAATGGGGCTAATGGAACTGTTACACAATCTTGTGGAGAGGGACAGCAGGAAAGCACAATACCCATGGTGCCTAGGGAGAGGGGGCAGAGCAAGAAAAAGGGAGAGGAAACAAAATTGTGCAGGGAGGACAACATAAGCTATGATACAGAGGCTGCAGGCGCAGCCTGAGGAATGTGCTGTAGACTGACAAAAGAAGCACAAGAGGATCTCTGTCTAACTGCTGCTGGAGAGAGAAGGTCACTGAACCTAGGCATGGGGCTCAAGGCTGTACACATGCCTGTGTGGACTGAGCTGCTACAGGGAGACCAACTTTCTGACCTTTCTTGGAAATACTCCAAAATGGCTCATGTTTTGGAGGGATGGAGAGTGAGAATGTACAACCTCGAAGTGGGGAAGTTTGGGGTAGAAGTTTATAGGATAGTCATAGAGATAGCAAGGAGGAAACAGCAAGGTGAATTGAGGGAAAGAGATGTAATTTTGAGTCAGGTCTATATCACCTCACTCTAGGTAAACTAGACCCAGGAATTTCCTGATTAGACTTTGCAGGTCTTCAAAAGGTGGCTGTTGGACCCACTGTAGAGGCATAACCCAAAATTCAGGTGACAAGAGTGCTTCTCCAACTTGAGGCGTGTTTGTCCTAGTTGCATGGGTTCTTACAATGCTTGACTGGATTAGGAGGTGGACAGTTCAAGAGACTTCTGCAAACAAGAGTTAAATGGCCATCTGAAGGGTGACATAAGCTAAATCTTACTAGAGATCGCTCTTGGAAGGGGGCACCAGTTTTTGATACAGAGAACAATCAAGTCCTCCAGGGCAGTAAGAACAGAGCGTCTGGCAAGTTCATCCTTTATGTGGTCAGATAAGCCTTTCCAAAATGTAATGGTAAGGGCCTCTTTAATTCAAGCAAGTTTCAAAGCCAGGGTGCAAAACTGGACCATATATTTGCCTACTATCATCTACTATCATCTTCTTGATGAAAGGAGTGCTCCAGCAGTGTATATGGCCCTGCCTGGCTTATCAAAGGTTTTCTAGAAGACATTTAAGAAGAAAGCAAGGGCGCAGGAAGGACACTCCCCTAAATAGGCATGGCCCCTTAAAGATGTCATTGGCCTCAACACCACCCAAGAACCCAAAAATGCTGCACGCAGTGCAGAAATGGCAAAGGTAAGTGACAAAGAAATGAATTGCTTTCTTTTTAAAAAGCCCAGGTAGCTATTCAATTTAAATAATGGACACTCTCTATACTACATTCTAAAAAATATATAGCAGATCAGTATATAAACTGGTAAACAATATACATTTTGTAAGAATTAAAAAAGTCATATTGCAACTGGCTTGTCAGCAAATATATCCTTTTTCAGCTTGGGATTGGATAGGCTATGCTATAGTAATTAATTGCACCGCTCATGCCGCTACCTTTGAAGGAGAAAAGGTAGAACCTATGATGTCATCAGACCGGCCACATGTACTGTATATGAATGCTGTTGAAACAATGCTTGCTTGGTAAATTAAAATAAAAGTTTTGTTCTTATAAGTGTTGTGTTATACATGCTATATTATATATACAGTAAAACCTTGGTTTGAGAGTAACTTGGTTTGAGAGCGCTTTGCAAGACAAGCAAATTTTTTAAATAAATTTTGACTTGATATACAAACGATGTCTTGATATACAAGTAGCGTCATGTATAAAAAAGAAGAGAGGAGTCTCTAAAGTGTAGCAATATGGTTACATTTAATAAAGGTTCAATATTTAGCAACTCACATGGTTGATGAATAAAACAGGCACATCTAAGTATGCAGGCATCTGGGGTAAAGCTTTCCACATAGATTATCCTCTGCACAGCCATCTTCATCATCCCTTCCCTGCTGCACTCCAGGAGTATTTCAAAGCCTCACTTTCAGATCACTCTACTGCAGGCTATTCTTCCTGGTCAGGATTGCAGACTGACAGTGGTGAGAGCCGGTGGTTCAGAAGATGGTCTTTGTGGACAGCTTTACCCCGGATGCCTGCATACTTAGATGTGCCTCTTTTAATCATCAACCATGTGAGTTGCTAAATGTTGAACCTTCATTAAATGTAACCATATTGCTACACTTAGAGGCTCCTCTCATCTCTCTTATATTCTGTAGCTCTGCTAGATTTTGCTTCTAATCCCCTTGGGAAGGCTGCATATTGTGGATGGACATTTTATGGTTACACAACCTATCACATTTCTATAATCTTTGTATATAGACTATAAACCGAAGGACTTGTGGAACGAATCATCTGAGTTTCCATTATTTATTATGGGGAAATTCGCATTGATATAAGAGTGCTTTGGATTACAAGCATGTTTCCAGAACGAATTATGCTTGCAATCCAAGGTTTTACTGTATAGCACTTTCACATTGGTAGCACATTATGTGATATGTGTGATGATAATGCAAATGGAGCAACCCAAAAATTGTATGAGAAGACACAGGGCAGTCATGGTGATCGAAATTCGTAGGTCAGCCATGACATTTCTTTAGCGTATGAGAGCATCTCCAAAGCCATTTTTCTTGAGTAATTAGTTTGTCAAGGGTCTGGGCCTTCAATGGAACTCAGTAAAATCCATAAACCATTCTGCTGTACCATTACTTCGCAGATAGCTAATAAAAAGGGATTTGCTAAGACTGGAAATAACTGATTGAATGCGTTAGCAGGAGATCTGGAACAGAAAACTGCAGTATGCCAGCAGTTATCTTAATGTCTGTTAGCAATAAACATAGAGAAAGGTTATCAGCACTTCCCATTGGGGGTATTGGGGTCAGGCATTGTAAAACTGTGAAAGCATTCCAGTTTTGTCACGCTCTGGTCCTCAGGGTAATTAAACCAATTAGAAGTACATGTCGTGCAAAAAAATGTCTTACACATGGGTAATTGATATTGTAAAGCCATTTAAGCCAGATCCAAACTGATAGCAATCTTTCTTGACCTGCAAAAGACCCCTTCTTCAAATCACAGTCTTAAAATCTACATATAATCAATAAAATTAGATATGATAAAACTACATTATTAGCTATTTTATATATATGTGGATTTTGGAATAAAATATTGAACTGATCAAGATCACACATGGCTAGGCTATCATACAAGACTGAATAGACATCTTCCGCCCCCTGTGTGACCTGCCTATCTGAGGCATATCCTGTTTATTATTGCTGGAATGGCAATTACATACTGCACAATAATAAATGGGTTACCAGATCAGGACATGTGGTATACTCAAAATATAAGTACCTTTAGAAAACTGTATCTGAGTAAGGGACAGCTGAATGATTATAAAGACTCTGACATCCCATTGGCGTCTCCTCAGACCTTCTCATTGGTCAGATCGTTTGTGTCAACACCCTCCTCAAGCACCAGAAAAGAGTGGCTGCATCAATAGTCTGGAGCTTTTTGTTTACCATAAAATAAGGAACATCAGCAAGATTTATGAGAGTCACTGATCCATCTTGCTCATTGACTGGACTTTGCTGAAGTCACAGAATCAGGACTTTGTTAAAATTGAACATTACTCACCTTAGCTCCAGCGATGCAGCATCCTCCAACTCCCCGTCCAGCTGCTGACATCAGTGGCCGGGGGGCCTTCTGGGACCTCACCACTGGTCGCTGTCATTGGCCAGGTTAAGATGTTTTCATTTTAGTCAGATTCGGCATTGCTGAATTTATACAGTGAGCTGCGCACGTACAAGGGTGGAACAGGCATGTAAGTAGTTTTAATTCAGAAGAGGCAGGTCTCTTCTGCATTAAAAATCATGCCTGCCTGCCCATTTGAATTACTGAGCCTAAAGTTCCACTTTAAATATTTTCATTTGTAAACCCTTTTTGTTTCTCTGTTGCATTATTGTCTCATATTCTTTTGCAATACCTTTTTTCTGTAAATATTTTATTTGCACAATCTTTACCTGTTTTTCTTATTAAACAGTATTTTAAAATCGTAATACTGAATTGTCCCTAATGCAATAAACCAGAATGTAATGAATCCCTGTCCATTTGAATTGCACTACTATATGGTAGATCCCTGGATATTCTTGTCAGTGGTGACAGTGGGTATTACAGACATTTATTAAAAGTCATAATTGTTAATGTAAACATATGATATTTACGACAAAATATCTGGTGGCAGATGATTTGGGGATTACCAACTTAATTACATAGTTAACCGAACCCAGTGACAATTGCTCTCAGTCTGCTGCCACTTTGTACAGAGTGAAACTGAGAGTGTTATTGTCGTGTATCAATGACAGCGTGGTAAGAGTCTGACCAGCCATTTGTCACAAATTGGCAAATGTGGCCAGGGTCTAACACTATGTCTGTCACAATGGGGGGAGGGGGGTTTACCAAAGCTTGAGTGTGCAAAACCTGGTGCAGTTCTGCATAGAAACCAATCATCTTCCAGGTTTTATTGTCAAGGCTTAATTGAACAAGCTGAAGTTAGAAGCAGATTGGCTACCATACTCTGCTACAACAGATTCTGTGTGTGCCAGTTTTAGTAAATCTTCTCCCATATGTCCTCTATTCCTTTATTTAAAAAAAAAAAAATATATAGATAGATAGATAGATAGATAGATAGATAGATAGATAGATAGATAGATAGATAGATAGATAGATAGATAGATAGATAGATAGATAGATAGATAGATAGATATACTTTAGGGGGGATAATATTACCACTGGCTCCCTGTTATGTATAAACTCTTTAAAATAAAGAGTAAATAAATAAAAAATAAAGAATAAATAAAGGTAAACTCTTCAGATTAATTTTTATGTAGTACACTTCGCTCACTGTGAATCTAAAGTTTAAGAATTTTTGCAAAAGGTATCTTTTTTTGCATTATTATGTATGCCTATATTTAGGCATACATACATTTAATCTACTCACCATTACCGAAACCTGGCTTCATGAATCCAACACTGCCTCTTCTGCTGCCCTATCCCAAGGTGGTCCTCTCTGGACTCACTCCCCCAGACCCAGTGGATGCAAGGGAGGGGCTGTCGGGATCCTTCTAGCCCCACATAGCACCTTTCAGGTACTTCACCCACCTCCCTCTCTGCCACTCTCCTCATTTGAGGCACACTGCATTCGTCTTTTCTCTCCTGTTTCTCTAAGGATAGCTGTGATCTACCGCCCCCGTGGACCGGTATCAACCTTTTTTGACGACTTCTCTGCCTGGCTACCATACTTTCTCTTTTCTGAAATCCCCACATTCATTCTCGGCGACTTCAACATCCCTATTAATACTAACACTCCTGCCACTTCCAAACTTCTCAGTCTAACCTCCTCCTTGGACCTGAAGCAATGGATACATGCTTCTACTCACTCTGAAGGCAACATCCTTGACCTTGTTTTCTCCTACTGATGCACTCCATTCAACCTCTCAAACTATCCTTTTCCTCTCTCTGATCACTACCGTATTAGTTTCGCTCTCTCCCTCTCCTTCACCTCCTCTCCCTTCAAATGCCTTACAGTTACCCATAGAAACCTACGCCATCTCAACCCTTCTCTACTCTACTCTGCTACCGACCACCTCTATGACAAAATCACACCCCTGTCCTGCACCAACCTAGCCACTTCTGTTTACAAAGCTTCACTTTTAGCCTCCCTGGACACACTGGCCCCCCTCACTACACATCGAATCATGCCCCGACCCCTTCAACCTTGGCAAACAGATAACACTAGAAGTCTGAAAAAGTATAGCTGTGCTCTTGAGCGCCTATGGCGTAAGACTAGGTCTCAGAAAGATTTCAACCAATATAAATCTGCCCTCCAAAAATACAATTCCAGTCTCCACACTGCCAAGCAGACCTATTTTATCACTCTCATTAACAACTTATCATCCTGTCCTCGGCAACTCTTCGCTACCTTCAATTCTCTACTTGGTCCTCCACTGCCTCCACCCACTGACTCACTCACTGCCCAGGAGATATCCAATCACTTCAAACTAAAGATTGATACAATTCGTTAGGAGATCTCTGCTGTTCAGATACCTTCCACGCTTTACACTTCATGCCCACAGGTACAATCACTATTACCGTCATTCAACCCCACTATTATAGACAAGGTATCTAAACTACTTGCTAACGTCCACTTAACCACCTACTCTCTGGATCCTATTCCCTCGCAAATGCTACATTTACCCTCTGGCTATTTTCTACACTCTCTAACCCATATCTTCAATCTCTCCCTCTCTTCTGTAATTTTCCCCAACTCTCTAAAACATGCACTAGTCAGCCCCATACTTAAAAAGCCCTCACTGGACTCAACCAATCTTAACAACCTTTGCCCTATTTCCTTGCTCCCCTGTTAATACAAACTCCTTGAACGTCTGGTCTTCAACCGACTGAGCGACCACCTTATCGAGAATAGCCTTCTTGATCTCCTTCAGTCTGGATTTCGGCCTCAACACTCCACAGAAATTGCTCTCCTAAAACTAAGAAATTATCTACTTATGGCCAAAACCAATGAACACTATTCTGTACTCCTACTCCTTTCTGTTACCTTTCATACGATTGACCTCCTCCTCAAAAAACTCCACTCCTTTGGTCTCTGTGACTGTACTCTTCACTGGTTCTCTTCCTACTTATCCAACTGAACCTCTAGCACTACTTACAATACTACTTCGTCCTCTCCTCTTCCTTTCTCTGTTGGGGTCCCCCATGGTTCTGTTCTTGGACCTCTCCTTTCTTCAATCTACCCCTCCTCTCTGGGTCAGCTGATAGCCTCCCATGGCTTCCAATATAATCTCTATGCTGACGATACCCAAATCTATTTATCCACCCTCAGCTCACTCCCTCAGTCTCCTCACATATCACTAATTTACTAGCATATACAGTGCCTTGTGAAAGTATTCAGCCCCCTTGAACTTTGCGACCTTTTGCCAGCTTTCAGGCTTCAAACATAAAGATATACAACTGTAATTTTTTGTGAAGAATCAACAACAAGTGGGTCACAATCATGAAGTGGAACGAAATTTATTGGATATTTCAAACTTTTTTAACAAATAAAAAACTGAAAAATTGGGCGTGCAAAATTATTCAGCCCCCTTAAGTTAATACTTTGTAGCGCCACCTTTTGCTGCGATTACAGCTGTAAGTCGTTTGGGGTATGTCTCTATCAGTTTTGCACATCGAGAGACTGAAATTTTTGCCCATTCCCCCTTGCAAAACAGCTCGAGCTCAGTGAGGTTGTATGGAGAGCGTTTGTGAACAGCAGTTTTCAGTTCTTTCCACAGATTCTCGCTTGGATTCAGGTCTGGACTTTGACTTGGCCATTCTAACACCTGGATATGTTTATTTGTGAACCATTCCATTGTAGATTTTGCTTTACGTTTTGGATCATTGTCTTGTTGGAAGACAAATCTCCGTCCCAGTCTCAGGTCTTTTGCAGACTCCATCAGGTTTTCTTCCAGAATGGTCCTGTGTTTGGCTCCATCCATCTTCCCATCAATTTTAACCATCTTCCCTGTCCCTACTGAAGAAAAGCAGGCCCAAACCATGATGCTGCCACCACCATGTTTGACAGTGGGGATGGTGTGTTCAGGGTGATGAGCTGTGTTGCTTTTACGCCAAACATAACATTTTGCATTGTTGCCAAAAAAGTTAGATTTTGGTTTCATCTGACCAGAGCACCTTCTTCCACATGTTTGGTGTGTCTCCCAGGTGGCTTGTGGCAAACTTTAAATGACACTTTTTATGGATATCTTTAAGAAATGGCTTTCTTCTTGCCACTCTTTCATAAAGGCCAGATTTCTGCAGTATACGAGTGATTGTTGTCTTATGGACAGAGTCTCCCACCTCAGCTGTAGATCTCTGCAGTTCATCCAGAGTGATCATGGGCCTCTTGGCTGCATCTCTGATCAGTCTTCTCCTTGTATGAGCTGAAAGTTTAAAGGGACGGCCAGGTCTTCGAGGATTTGCAGTGGTCTGATACTCCTTCCATTTCAATATTATCGCTTGCACAGTGCTCCTTGGGATGTTTAAAGCTTGGGAAATCTTTTTGTATCCAAATCCAGCTTTAAACTTCTCCACAACAGTATCTCGGACCTGCCTGGTGTGTTCCTTGTTCTTTATGATGCTCTCTGCGCTTTAAACGGACCTCTGAGACTATCACAGTGCAGGTGCATTTATACGGAGACTTGATTACACACATTCTATTTATCATCATTAGTCATTTAGGTCAACATTTGATCATTCAGAGATCCTCACTGAACTTCTGGAGAGAGTTTGCTGCACTGAAAGTAAAGGGGCTGAATAATTTTGCACACCCAATTTTTCTGTTTTATTTGTTAAAAAAGTTTGAAATATCCAATAAATTTCGTTCCACTTCATGATTGTGTCCCACTTTTTGATTCTTCACAAAAAATTACAGTTTTATATCTTTATGTTTGAAGCCTGAAATGTGGCAAAAGTTTGCAAAGTTCAAGGGGGCTGAATACTTTCGCAAGGCACTGTATATCAGTCTGGATGTCACACCACTTCCTAAAACTCAATATATCCAAAATTTAACTCATAATTTTTCCTCCAGCACGTGTCCCTTCCCCCGATCTCTCTGTTAAAAACAATGGCACAACTATCAGCCCATCCCCACATGCCAAGGTTCTTGGTGTAGTCCTGGATTCTGAACTCTCCTTCAAGCCCCACATCCAATCAATGTCAAAATCTTGCTGCCTCAACCTCCGCAACATCTCCAAAATAGCCCCTTTCTAACCAATGACACAACAAAGCTCCTAGTTCACTCCCTGGTCATCTCGCGCCTCGACTACTGCAATTCCCTTCTACATAGGCTTTCCCCCCCTTCAATCCATCATGAATGCTGCTGCCAGACTCATCCACCCTATCAATTGCTCAGTGTCCGCTGCTCTCAAATGTTCTATGTTCCTCTCAAAACCTCCTGCTCCTAGCTCCATCGTCACCTCCTCCCATACTCGCCTCCGGGACTTTTCCAGAGCCTCTCCAATCCTATGGAACTCCTTTCCCCAATCTGTCTGATTATCTTCTACTCTATTAGCTTTTAGACAATCCCTGAAAACCCTCCTCTTCAGAGTAGCCTATTCTACCCACACCTAACAACTGTACTTCCATTTTCTCCATCAGCCCCCCCCCCCCCCCCCGCCCCACAGTTATTGCCTTTTGTTTCATTTGACCATCCCTTTTAGATTGTAAGCTCTAACGAGCAGGGCCCTCTAATTACTCCTGTATTGAATTGTATTGTAACTGTATTGTCTTCCCTCGTATTGTAAAGCTCCGTGAAAACTGTTGGAGCTATATAAATCCTGTATAATAATAATATTATAATATAAACTAAACATAGGGATGTATAAAAGATGATGGAAAGATGCCTGCATTTTTTCTAAAGGGGTGAGGGGGTTCCCACAGAATTGCCCCTTATTATAAGGATATAATTCTAGCTATAGACGATGAGTGTTTTATGCTGTGCAGCGTATAAAAATAATTGAAAACAATTTAGGGTCAGAATTCACAAACCAATCCAATTACCAATGTTTTAATATAACAGCACTCAATTACATGGCTGTTTAGTGGATCACCAACCAGATTATTTATGGTTAGGCAATGTCATATTCTTAAAAGACATTTTAACACACTTGAGCCAGGCTGTATGTTTTTTCAGCATCATTTCTTGCATAAAGGATCTGAAACTCCTGTTTCCTGTCAGAACCTTCTTCCAAACCCTAATCATGGGTAATTCCAATCCACAAGAGCCACTAACAGGCTACATTCTCAATATTAAAGGGGATTTTATGACCTCACATGGAACAGTGCTAATAAAAAAGGTAGTCCTTAAAGATATACTCCATTTAAGTATGTGATGCTTAAAGTCTTGTTTTTTTTTTTTTTTAAAATAACAAACATGTTATACTTGCCTCCCCTCTGCAGTTGGTTTTGCACAGAGCAGACCGTATCCTTGTCTACTCGAGTCCCTCATTCTTGCCCCTTGACCCTGCCTCCTATCATGTGCCCCCACAGCAAACAGCTTGCTATGGGGGCACCCGAGCCGAGCTGCAGCTCGGTGTGTCCATTCAGACACAGAGCTGCGGTTTGGCCCGCCCTCTCTCTCTCCTGATTGGCTTACTGACTTTAATTGACAATAGCGGAAGCGGAAGAGTATAAAATAGAAGAGATGTGCCTCTAAGTGTAGCAATATGGTTACATTTAATGAAGGTACAACATTTAGCAACTCACATGGTTGATTAATCAAACAGGCACATCTAAGTATGCAGGCATCCGGGGTAAAGCTGTCCACATTGACCATCCTCCTCACCGACGGCTCTCACCGCTGTCAGTCTGCAATCGTGACCGGGAAGACTACCCTGCAGTAGAGTGATCTGAAAGTGAGGCTTATATCGCTCGTGGTACACAGTGTGGAAGGGATGATGTAGATGGAGGTGCAGAGGATGGTCTATGTGGACAGCTTTACTTTGGATGTCTGCATACTTAGATGTGCCTGTTTTAATCATCAACCATGTGAGTTGCTAAATGTTGTACCTTCATTAAATGTAACCATATTGCTACACTTAGAGGCACCTCTCTTCTATTTAGTTCTCTGTAGCTCCTGCTGGATTTTGCTACTAATCTCCTTGTGGAGGCTGCCATTTGTGAATGGACATTTTATGGTTACACAACCTACCTCTCTTCTCTTTTATACTCAGTTGTGACATGATGCTACTTATACGTATATCAAGACACCCCTTGTTTATGAAGTCAAAATTTATTTAAAAATTTTGCTTGTCTTGAAAAATGCTCTCAAACCAAGTTACTCTCAATCCAAGGTTTTACTGTATATTATTAGGGATGGGCTCTGCGTTCGAGTCTGTGTACAAATGCCTCATACAGATGTGCAACTTTAAGGCATACTAAGGGGACCCCCCAGGCACGATATTTCAATTAATTTTTCATTTTTATTGTTTCACTTTAAGCATCATTCAAATCACTACTCCTGTAAAAAAAGTTGTTTTAAAAAAAGATTCTTGCAATGATACATGTCCCCCATGGCAATACCCGGATCCCCATACACTTTTTATGGCAATAACTTGCATATAAGCCTTTAAAATGAGGACTTTTGATATCTCATGTTCATGTCCTATAGACTTTAATAGAGTTTGCATGTTCGCTAGACCTTTTCCTTGTTAAAGATGTTCCGGTGCGAACCGAACAGGGGGGTGTTCGGCCCATCACTATAAATTATACATAATTTATAAAGCTCCATCAATTTACAGAGCGCTTTACAACATAAGTGCAGACAGTACAATTGCAGTACAATTTAAAACAGTAGGAATTACAGTAGGAATTAGAGGGCCCTGCTTACAATCTAAGGGAGAGGGTCAAGAGGGTCAAGAGATACAAAAGGTAATAACTGTGGAGGATGGGGTGATGGAGAAAATAAATGTACAGTTGTTAGGTGGGGGCAGAATAGACCTCTCTGAAGAGGTGAGTTGTTAGGGATTGTCTAAAAGTGGATGGGGTAGAGGCAGTGGTGGGATTCAAAAATTTTAGTAACCAGTTCCGACTTTCCCAGCAGAATGACCAGCGTGCCCCCTTTCAATGCACAGTGACCAGCGTTCCCCCTTTCAATGCAGAGAGACCAGCGTGCCCCCTTTCAATGCACAGTGACCAGCGTGCCCCCTTTCAATGCACAGTGACCAGTGTACATGCCCCCTTTAATGCACAGTGACCAGCGTGCCCCCCTTTCAATGCAGAGAGACCAGCGTGCCCCCTTTCAATGCACAGTGACCAGCGTGCCCCCCTTTCAATGCAGAGAGACCAGCGTGCCCCCTTTCAATGCACAGTGACCAGCGTGCCCCCCTTTCAATGCACAGTGACCAGCGTGCCCCCCTTTCAATGCACAGTGACCAGCGTGCCCCCCTTTCAATGCACAGTGACCAGCATGCCCCCTTTCAATGCACAGTGACCAGCGCTGCGTGCCCCCCTTTCAATGCACAGTGACCAGCGCTGCGTGCCCCCCTTTCAATGCACAGTGACCAGCGCTGCGTGCCCCCCTTTCAATGCACAGTGACCAGCGTGCCCCCCTTTCAATGCAGAGAGACCAGCGTGCCCCCCTTTCAATGCACAGTGACCACAGCATTGCCCCCAATCATTGCAGAGCGCCAGCCACAACATTGCCCCCAATTGCAGAGCGCCAGCCACAACATTTTCCCCAATTGCAGAGCGCCAGCCACAACATTGCCCCCAATTGCAGAGCGCCAGCCACAGCATTGCCCCCAATTGCAGAGTGCCAGCCACAACATTGCCCCCAATTGCATAACGCCAGCCACAACATTGCCCCCAATTGCATAACGCCAGCCACAGCATTGCCCCCAATTGCAGAGTGCCAGCCACAACATTGCCCCCAATTGCATAACGCCAGCCACAGCATTGCCCCCAATTGCAGAGTGCCAGCCACAACATTGCCCCCAATTGCATAACGCCAGCCACAGCATTGCCCCCAATTGCAGAGTGCCAGCCACAGCATTAACCCCAATTGCAGAGTGCCAGCCACAACATTGCCCCCAATTGCATAACGCCAGCCACAGCATTGCCCCCAATTGCATAACGCCAGCCACAACATTGCCCCCAATTGCAGAGCGCCAGCCACAGCATTGCCCCCAATTGCATAACGCCAGCCACAGCATTGCCCCCAATTGCAGAGTGCCAGCCACAACATTGCCCCCAATTGCATAACGCCAGCCAACACATTGCCCCCAATTGCAGAGTGCCAGCCACAACATTGCCCCCAATTGCATAACGCCAGCCACAGCATTGCCCCCAATTGCAGAGTGCCAGCCACAACATTGCCCCCAATTGCATAAGGCCAGCCAACACATTGCCCCCAATTGCAGAGTGCCAGCCACAACATTGCCCCCAATTGCAGAGCGCCAGCCACAACATTGTGTAACGCTCCTGCGTTTCTTATATGGTGTGGATTTTCAGCTGCAGAAATAAATCCACGTCAGTAGTCATGTAAGAGATATGCTGAGATACCATTCCCAACCTCAATGACTCATAATGTGTGGAAGGTCTTATTTCAGCCAGTAAATACACACAGTTAGCAAGCTGGTTCCTAGAATGACTTTATGTATGTGGTAACACAATGATGAAGGTTGAGGGATAGGTTGAGTGGAGGTGATAGGTGATAGACACTTGAAGGTGAGACAGTAGCAGATGGATGCAGGAAGGTTTAGCAATGTTGTATGATAGCAGATGATAGAATAGCAGGTGGACATACAAAAGAGATCAACCCAGTGCAGAAAAGTAGCAGTAGTCTCAAGAGCTAGCAATCTAGTTTATGCAGATGTAATAAACAGTCTTTACTATGCAGAGCTAGATAGTGTAAGCTTAGTATAAGTTTATAGAGAATTCCCCTGCGGGGTACTTAGCACTATTAGCGATACAGCCGAAGGGTGGTTCAGGAGAGGCGGATGATCCAGTAGCGGGATAAAGGGATCAGCGCAGCGAGGTTCCGTCAGCGAAGTAAGCTTGCAAGCATGGAAGCTTCAAGCAAGGTTAGCATCCAAGTAAGGGTGTTTGAACGAACACATGTGAGTGAGAACCAACGCCCTAAATAGCCATCTAGTCCGGCGCTGGGTGATGACAGCTCCAGTCTTAAAGGTGTATGCGCACCTTTCCAAAAGTAAATGGTGGGGCGCATACACTTGTGGAAAGTGTAATTTAGGGTACCAAAGGTACCGGAACATTACAATACCCCCCCCCCTTAAGGCCTGCTTCTGAAGACCTCTGGAGCTGGTTTGTCTGGGTATCTTGCATGAAAATTGCGGATTAATCTAGGGGCATGTATGTCAGAGGTGTTTAGCCAGGTGTCGTCTTGGGGCCCATAGTTCTTCCATCTAACCAAGTACTGAAGTCTTCTTCTGTAGATACGAGAATCGAGAATCTCTTTTATCTCGTATTCTTCTCCACCTTCAACTTGTACAGGAGGGGGAGGTGGAATATTAGGCCTTATTCCTTGGTCCGGAACATGGGGTTTTAATAGCGACACATGGAAAATGGGATGGATTTTTAGGTCCATGGGCAATGTAAGCTGCACTGCAGCTTTTCCAATAAGTTTCTTGATTGGGAAAGGTCCCAAGAACAGAGGTCCAAGCTTTTTGCTAGGGATCTTCAGTCTCAAGTTTTTTGTTGAGAGCCAAACGAGGTCCCCGATAGTATACTGTGGAGAAGGTCTTCTACGAAGATCATGGAACAGTGAATAACCCCTGAGGATTGGGACTTTCAACGGCAAGAACCAGGACTTGAGTATGAAAATATATAAGTTTTATTACACGTATTACAAAAATGAGACATACATAATCACACATAAAATATATGATAAAAACAAGGTCATAGATACGTCTTGGAACCAAGAGGGTCTGAGGTGTCTGGATCGGACTAGACGCGTTTCGGTCCAATTGCCTTTCTCGATAGTCCAGAGAACACCAGAGCTCAGACTAGGAGCATAAAAGGTAACAATGAGTATGATGCAAATGGTAAGTATAGAGTTAGATTTCACATGTATTAAACAATGTTAGATCATAGTACTTCTTTTGTTGACTGTGAGCGTGTGCAATGATAGTATTTAGTAAACCCAGAGAATCCTTTATTTGGGTAAGATAGTCTGAGGCTACTGGGTTATTTGAAGGAAGGATGCGTGGAGGGAGAATAGAGGGATGGAACCCATAGTTCAAGTAGAACGGACTCTGCTTGGTTGTACTGTGAGTTGCGTTGTTGTAGGCAAATTCTGCCAGGGGGAGAAGATCCAACCAATCATCCTGTTGGTAAGAAGTGTAACAACGTAAATACTGCTCGATGCATTGGTTGACTCTTTCAGTCTGTCCGTTGGTCTGCGGATGGTAAGGAGAAGTGAGCTTCCGCTCAATCCGTAGTATGTGACATTGTTCTTGCCAGAATTTAGAAATAAATTGGGATCCACGGTCAGACAGAAGAGTTTTTGGGATTCCATGTAATCTGAAGACATGTTTCATCAGGAGTTCTGCCGTTTGTTTGGACGAAGGTAGTCTGCGAATAGCAATGAAATGTGCCATCTTTGTCAGATGGTCCACTGACACCAAGATGGTATTAAATCCTTTGGAAGGAGGCAATTCTACGATGAAGTCCAATGACAAAACCTCCCATGGAGTTTGGGGTATTGGTAGACTGCATAGTAGACCGGATGGTCTCGTAGTGTCAATTTTGGACCTGGCACAGACATTGCATGAAGAGACGAATTTTTGTATAGATGTTTTCATGTCAGGCCACCAGAATTGCCGAGAAATCAAATTGAAAGTCTTTGTCATACCCATATGTCCTGCCATAGGCACATCATGCGATAATTCCAAGATCTTGGTGCGTAGGGTAGGTGGTATGTAAAGTTTGTCGTAGTAGAGGAAGCCCTCTGCATCAGTATTTAGTTGTGGTGGGGGTGAATCCAAACTTATACCATGCAGAACCTCTTCCTTCAAGGAACGGACAACTCCAATAATGCGTTTGTGAGGTATTATAGGAACGGAAGGGATTTCAAAGTAGTTTTCTTCAGTTAGTCGTGATAGTGCATCCGCCTTTTTGTTCTTATCTGCAGGTGTGTAGGTCACTAGGAAGTTAAACCTTAGAAAGAATAGTGACCATCGTACCTGTCGATGCGAGAGAGTTTTGCTAGTCTGAAGATATTGGAGGTTTTTATGATCCGTGTATATAATTATTGGTAATTGGGTGCCTTCGAGTAAATGTCGCCAATTCTCCAGAGCCAATTTTATAGCAAGCAGTTCCTTTTCACCCACGGGGTAATTTATCTCGGGACTGCTCAGGGATTTAGAAAAAAAGGCGACTGGATGAAGTGGTGAAGTGTGGGTAGGTCGTTGGGAGAGTATTGCTCCTACTGCCATGTTTGACGCATCTACCTCCAGAATGTATTGGAGGGATGGGTCTGGATGGCGTAATATGGGAGCGGAAGTAAACCTTGTCTTTAACAAGTGGAAAGCCTTATTTGCTTCTTCTGACCATTTAAATGGTATTTTTATGCTAGTGAGCTGTGTGAGGGGTCTCACAATAGCAGAAAAGTTTTTTATGAACTTCCTGTAGAAATTTGAAAATCCCAGGAATCGCTGTAGCGCCTTGCGTGTAGTTGGTGTAGGCCAATCCTGAATGCAGGATATTTTACTCATGTCCATCTCGATTCCTGTTTTGGATATGATGTAGCCTAGAAAGAGTACCTCATCTTTATGGAACAAGCATTTCTTCAGCTTCACATAAAGATTATGTGCAAGCAATCTCGATAATACAAGTCTTACATGTCTTATGTGTTCAGACAGGGTCCGTGAATATATAAGTATATCGTCCAGATATACCACAACACAGACATCTAGTAAGTCTTTAAAAATATCGTTTATAAATCGTTGGAAAACTGCAGGGGCATTGCATAGGCCGAATGGCATCACAAGATATTCGAACAATCCGAATCTAGTTCTGAATGCAGTCTTCCACTCGTGTCCATCACGGATTCGGATGAGATTGTATGCTCCTTTCAGGTCTAATTTTGAAAAATAGGTAGCTCCACGCACCTGCTCAATGAGCTCAGGGATAAGCGGTAGAGGATAGCGATCTTTTATTGTGATAGCATTCAATTTCCTGTAGTCGATGATAGGTCTGAGACTTGAATCTTTATTGCGAACAAAAAAGAGTCCTGCTGCTGTGGAAGAAGTGGAAGGTCTAATAAAACCTTTTTCCAAGTTCTCATCCAAATAGGTTTTGAGATGGGCAAGTTCATCCTGTGAAAGAGGATAAACATGACCGAACGGCAATTTGCTATTTGGGAGTAGATCAATGCTACAATCATAGTCTCGATGAGGAGGTAATGCTTGAGCATTTTTCTCAAGAAAAACCTCAGAAAGATCCTGATAACATAGTGGTGCAATCTCATCTGTCACCACAGACAGAATCTTCCCGGAAAACGGGAGGTTACACGTTTTCTCGCAATAACAAGAAGGGAAGGTCAAGGACCGTTTCTTCCAATCTATGGTTGGTTGGTGTGTGTGCAACCAGGGAAGTCCCAACACAATGGGAAAGTGAGGTGATGGTATTAAATCGAAGGTAGAAGTCTCCCTATGAGACTTGTTAATAGTGACTAGAAGTGCTTGTGTCTGATCGGTGATCGGACCAGAGGATAACGGAACACCGGTAATAAGACTTACTGAGACAGGTTTGAGTTTAGAAATAATAGGAATTTTATTTAAAGCAGCAAAACATATATCCATATAATTTCCACAAGATCCTGTGTCAATCATGGCCTTAGTAGTAATCCTTTTCTGGTCCCACTGTAATGTCAAAAAAACAGAAATGTAGGGGTTAGTGAATGAAGTTGTCAATCCTCCTAGAGAGACATGTGAACACTCACCCTTCTTTTTGTTGACTAGGGGACAGACGTTTATCTTGTGATCCGGGGATGCACAGTACAAGCAGAGATTTTCATTTCGTCTTTTGGCTTTTTCCATAGTTGATAGCGGTGGGCGTATGGTTCCTACCTCCATAGGAACGGCCAGACTCCGAGAGGAAACGGATAATGGCATTCCCACCTTTTCAGCCTTTCTTTCTCGTAGTCTTCTATCTATGGTAATACTGAGTTGTATTAATGCATCCAGGGTTTTTGGCAGATCCGCTCGGGCGAGCTCGTCCTTAACGGCTTCTGATAGGCCAAGCCTAAATTGGGTTTTCAGAGATGCATCATTCCATTCTGAATCAAGGGTCCATCTCTTGAACTCTGCGACAAAGTCTTCTACAGGCCTCCTTCCTTGTTTCAAGGATCTTAACTGAAGATCAGCAGTACTCTGCCTATTGGGGTCATCATATAGGCTAGTGAGCTCTGCCAGGAACAAGGCATAGGAGTTGAGAAGCTGGTCGTTTTTCTCAAAAAGAGAATCTGCCCAGGCTCGAGGATCGCTTGATAAGTAAGAAATAATAGTACAAACCTTAATGTGATCAGTAAGGTAGGTACGAGGTTTTAGCAAAAAAAGTAACTCACATGCGTTTTTAAATTCGCGAATTTTTTTGCGATCGCCTGTAAATACCAAAGGGGGATTTGTCTTGGGTTCAGGGGACTGAGCAGAGGTAAGTTGTGTCAGTCTAATTACCTGCTGCGACAGAGCCTGATTGTCTTCTTTTAATTCAGCAAGTGCGTGTATTAACGCAGATACTTGCTGTTTTAATTGTGTCACCTGAGTGGTTATTTCTGCTGAATCCATTTTAGGTTTGTTCAATCTGTAACGCTCCTGCGTTTCTTATATGGTGTGGATTTTCAGCTGCAGAAATAAATCCACGTCAGTAGTCATGTAAGAGATATGCTGAGATACCATTCCCAACCTCAATGACTCATCATGTGTGGAAGGTCTTATTTCAGCCAGTAAATACACACAGTTAGCAAGCTGGTTCCTAGAATGACTTTATGTATGTGGTAACACAATGATGAAGGTTGAGGGATAGGTTGAGTGGAGGTGATAGGTGATAGACACTTGAAGGTGAGACAGTAGCAGATGGATGCAGGAAGGTTTAGCAATGTTGTATGATAGCAGATAATAGAATAGCAGGTGGACATACAAAAGAGATCAACCCAGTGCAGAAAAGTAGCAGTAGTCTCAAGAGCTAGCAATCTAGTTTATGCAGATGTAATAAACAGTCTTTACTATGCAGAGCTAGATAGTGTAAGCTTAGTATAAGTTTATAGAGAATTCCCCTGCGGGGTACTTAGCACTATTAGCGATACAGCCGAAGGGTGGTTCAGGAGAGGCGGATGATCCAGTAGCGGGATAAAGGGATCAGCGCAGCGAGGTTCCGTCAGCGAAGTAAGCTTGCAAGCATGGAAGCTTCAAGCAAGGTTAGCATCCAAGTAAGGGTGTTTGAACGAACACATGTGAGTGAGAACCGACGCCCTAAATAGCCATCTAGTCCGGCGCTGGGTGATGACAGCTCCAGTCTTAAAGGTGTATGCGCACCTTTCCAAAAGTAAATGGTGGGGCGCATACACTTGTGGAAAGTGTAATTTAGGGTACCAAAGGTACCGGAACATTACACATTGCCCCCAATTGCAGAGCGCCAGCCACAGCATTGCCCCCAATTGCAGAGCGCCAGCCACAGCATTGCCCCCAATTGCAGAGCGCCAGCCACAGCATTGCCCCCAATTGCAGAGCGCCAGCCACAACATTGCCCCCAATTGCAGAGTGCCAGCGATCCCCCCCGCGAGACCCATGCACTTACCTCACGGAAGGTCTCGCAGTCGGCTCCCCGCGTCTCCGAGTCCTCCTGCGGAGCCTCCTTCTCGTCCAACGGCACGGTGTTTGCCTTTCGGCCAATTAGGAAGCGGGAGGACCCGCTCCCTGATTGGCCAGGAGGAGGATCATGTGACAATAGCGAATTCTCATTCGCTATTGTCACAGAATGGGCGGGCCGTGGCGCCACGTCTGCCCGAGCGCGGGAAATTCAATTGTCCTGCGCGTCCTCAGACGCGCAGAGGGATTCAGCCGGTTCTGCGAACTTGCAGAAAGTTAGCAACCGGTTCTATGGAACCGGTGCAAACCGGCTGAATCCCACCACTGGGTAGAGGATAGTTGGACAGATTGGGATAGGAAGTTTCAGAGGATGGGAGAGGCTCTAGAGATATCCTAAAGGCAGGGCTGGCCCAAGACATTGTGCTGCCTGGGTCCGAGAATGAAATGCTGCCCCCCCCCCAATTCACGGCCTCCAAGAGGCCCCCACATTCTATAGGACCATGAAAGCAGTCAGAGGAGTGTGAGTGTGTACGGAGTGACAGCAAGAGCAGGACAGAGCAGTAGACACTGTGCAGATGAGCGCACCAGGCTTTCTACTGTCCATAGTACCACAGTGCCCTGCAGGGCTGCGAGCATGGTACAGGAGAATGCAGTGCTGCGGGCATGGTACAGGAGAATGCGGGGCTGCGGGCATGGTACAGGAGAATGCAGTGCTGCGGACATGGTACAGGAGAATGTAGGGCTGCGGGCATAGTACAGGAGAATGCAGTGCTGTGGACATGGTACAGGAGAATGTAGGGCTGCGGGCATGGTACAGGAGAATGCAGTGCTGCGGACATGGTACAGGAGAATGTAGGGCTGCGGGCATGGTACAGGAGAATGAAGGGCTGCAGACATGGTACAGCAGAATGCAGTGCTGCGGGCATAATACAGAAGAATGCAGGGCTGCGGGCATAATACAGAAGAATGCAGGGCTGTAGGCATGGTACAGGAGAATGCAGGGCTGCAGACATGGTACAGGAGAATGTGGGGCTGCAAGCATGGTACAGGAGAATGCAGGGATGCGGGCATGGTACAGGAGAATGCAGGGCTGCGGTGCTGCGGGCATGGTACAGAAGAATGCGGGGCTGCAGGCATGGTGCATGAGAATGCGGGGCTGCGGGCATGGTACAGGAGGATGCAGGGTGCGGGCATGGTGCATGAGAATGCAGGGCTGTGGGCGTGGTGCAGGAGAATGCAGGGCTGCGGGCATGGTGCAAGAGAATGCAGTGCTGCGGGCATGGTAGAGGAGAATGCGGGTCTGCGGGCATACTACAGGAGATGCAGCACTGCATCTTCTGTAGTATGCCTGCAGCCCCGCATAATGGCAGGTAGTGTGGCTGTGTGTGGAGCAGTCTCACTTACCTGTTCCTAAAGGGCGCCTTAGGACTTAAAAATGGCGCCGCCCGGCGCCCAAAAAAAAGGTCCGCGGCCGGTCTGACATGCACACTGCGCATGCGCCGCCGCTCGGTAAAGTCCGTACATGTTCGGCTATTCCGGAAATAGCCGAACGTTTACGGGCTTTTCCGAGCGGCGCATGCGCAGTGTGCATGTCATGCCGGCCACGGACCTTCCACGGACCTGGAGGCAAGCATGGAAGGAGGTGACATGGGAGCTAGAAAGCAGGAAGTCTTGGGAGGAATGAAGATAATGATTTGGTTGGTGTTTTAAGACAAGGTTAGTGATACAGCTGGGGGCAGAGTTGTGGATGCCTTTGAAAGTTGTTGTTAGTATTTTGAATTTAATTCTTTGGGTGAACAGAAGTCAGTGGAGGGTTTGGCAGAGAGGGGTAGCAAACACTGAGCAGTTGGTAAGGTGGATAAATCTGATGGCAGCATTTATGATGGACTGAAGCAAGGACAACCTATGTAAATGTTTGTGAAGAGTTCGTCCACGTACTGGGGGTATAGGTGTCGCCTTAATCCCTAAAACTGAATTTGTTGACGGAGAAACCCTCTATTTTGTGGGACTTTATGACAACCAATTACAATTAAATGTCATCCAATCGGATATAGTATAAAATTTATATTTATTTTACAATAATCGTATACGTATCAATAAAGGTGTATGAAAAAACACATATTGAACAATCATATTGTAATACATAGACAAAAAATGAAAATGAAAAAATGAAAAGATGTTGGACTACTTATTAGTGGTATATAGTTCCAACGCGTTTCGATAGCAATACATATAGATATCTTCATCAGGGAATTAATACGCCACTCCTGAAAGGAATAACATTCAGTCAAATATAATTTCAAAATTACATAGAAACAAAAAATATATATATATATATACACATCAATATATAAATGCAATGCAGAGTGCACTTGAAAACATCCCCGGTGTCCGCCCTGAAACATACCTGTGAGCCAACTCTTGTAGACCTCCCCTAGACCATTGCTGCCAAGGAGATGCAAAAGCCAAAGTGTATGATTAAATGGAGGGTCCTTTTCTAGGGTCTCTACCTAAGAATATATACACACATGTAAACATACATACATATATACATGTAAGTGTATTTCTTTACCAATGAGCTACTAATCACCCATAGAGACCTTGTAACTTACCTCTTTAAGATCAAACGAGGTGTTTATCTTCCACCCAATAAAGGGAAAAGAAGGAGGGGGAGAGAATCAGGAAGATGGTGGATGTCACTAGGCGTCTATATATAAACCACCAGGTGTACCCCCACAGGGTATAAGGTCCATTTTGTATATCTGCACAAGTTTAGTGGTGAGAAAGGAGGAGTAAAAGGGGACTTATTCAATATTTAATTAATATAAAATATATATAGTGTATTTTCCTTTCTAATTGTATTTCCATATCTTACCTCCAACAATGAAGGGAGGGAGGAAGAGGGAGCCGGTGGGAAAAACCCACAGTATACTGATCCCGCCGTTTCAGTGTCTTATGGGGGAATTATATATCCCAGGGATCAGTTCCCTACAATGTCTGAGAAAGGATAAGTGAAGGAGAAGACTTTAGTGTCCATCTGGTTTTAAGCATACCCCATTCATCCCCAGAAAACTCATCACTCATCTGAAGACCACTTACTTGTTCCTATTAAAGGCAGATTTAGGCAGGAATGTCCTGAGGACACCGTAATTGTGTCCTCCCTTGAATCGTGGGGTAGATGAATGTCTGTCTCCCCATGGCTCCCGGCGTCTCCCTAAGAATAATGCGCATGCGCCAAGTGGCATGACGGAGTACGCGCGGGCGTGAGCTCATCACTACTGGTAAAGCTGGCTTCCTGGTCCCGCTGCTCCAAAGAGTCCCGGTAGCCTAGCAACCCATGTCTTCATTAAGAAGAAAGTCCTGTATATGATCTGCATGCTCGTAGAGCTTTCGGTTTCCACCATCCCCCAGCCCCTACCTCTCAACATTAGAGGAAAGGGAAAGACATCTGAGCCAGGGTCACCTTTGCTAAACAAAGTATATTGATCCATTATAAAAAGGAATGTCTATTTATATCTGAGCATTAGGGATAAACGCCCCGACACTGGTAAAGGGGGTGACCTTCTAAACGAGCAAAACCATATAGACTTGGAGATGTGGTCGAGAAAATCGTATTCTAGTGTCATGCCCTTCAGTGTTGCTAGGGATATACTGTACATAATGGATTCTATATAAGCCATTATATATGAGTGTGCCCTGCAGCTGGACTGTTGCAATAAGAGTCCAGGCTCCAGCACAAAGTATTTTGTTATTGTGAAATCTCAACTCCAGTCAGCTGATAAAAATCCCCACAGGTCTTATATAGTACATGATAATGCTTGTAAAGGGACAGCAACATGACTGTACATGATGTGACTTTTGACACTAGCTTATGATTTGTTGTCAGAACATCTTTCCACTTGAGAATCATTGATCCATTGATCCATATGCCCTATATTATTATTCACTGAGGCTGAAAACCTAATCAATACATTTTACTCTTCTAACCTGATTACTGTAATGATCTACTTGATTGAGTAAGGAGCTTCATACATTTGTCTAGGTCTAGCGCAAGTGATCAAATTACTTCTATCCTTCAGGCCTTGCACTATTCACCTGTTATGCTTTGGATTGACATTAAAATCCTTTTAGGTTCTATATGGTTTTGCTACCTTATTATCGTTCTGAACTCTTATCAGCCTACTCCCCCCTTCATAACCTTTGCCCCTCTAATTCTGGTTTACTGTGTGTCCTTCAAACAAATCTACACTCTATGGGGGACAGGGCACTTTAGGACAGTACCTTTAAAGTCGCTATATGAAATAAAGTTGATTATTATTAATTCCATCTATTAAATGCCCTCTAGAATAAACAAGCATTAGAGCCTCACAATATGGACAGTGGAATGAATGAGAGCTACCTAAATAGGATATTAACCTGCCAACTAAGGTTAAACTTCAAAGAGGAATTGGACTGGGGAAGCTCTGTCCAATATTGACTTACTATGTCTTATTCTTGCATGTGTCTGTAAAATGAGGTGGCAATGTAGGTAGAGGCAGAGCTTCTGTTAGAGAGGGTCAGTTTGGTTTTGTTACAGGCTAACTGGTAAGTGAGCTGAGAATTTTCGTTTGTTTTTGATGTGTGTTGCCTTTCCATGTGCTCCTTACTGCAAAGGCTAGTTATAGGGTGCGTTGGTTGACATTTGTTTGTACAGTTGGTGAATTGGTGTGGGGACACACTGGATACCTTCAGCTGCCATTGTGCCCTTGCTGGATGTCCTTGTGTCCATGTAAAGAGGGGTGAGTCTATTACTATATACGTGCTCCAATTCGGGAGACTCTCAAAATTACAGTGTTAGGACCGCAGTACACTTGGGTTCCTTGACGTGACCACTGCGGCATATGTTTTCAAATGTGTGCAATTAAACCCCTAGTTTTTAACGTGAACTGTTAAACATGGTTATTGTGATTTTGTTGCGGGCTAGCTGGTAAGTGAGCTGAGAATTTTTGTTTGAATTGTAAGGGGTTAGCTCGGTAGTGGGTGTGGGTGACCCCTTGGGTGGGTTCGCTACACAGAGAGACAGCCGAGGAGTGGTTGAAAACAACGGTCTATGGTTTATTCTTCCAATTTGCTGGAAACAAGTGCAAGCATCCAAACAGCATAAATCAAACAAACATAAAATAAACCCTGGCCACTTGGGGCGTCTACCTTCACAACACAGGAACCTACCTATGGAGTCTGTCCCAACCTACTGCTGGGCAGACACTGCTGGTCATAGAGCAAAAAACCAATAGTCCATTTGTTTTCCTTTCACACAGAAAAAGTCAACACCACCTCACCTTCAGAAGTCTCTCTCAGCTCACTGCTCTCCTTAACGCAAAAAGCCTCAGGAGGCAGCAATCAGTAGTCATCCTCTGGATAACTTATAGAGGCCTTAATTGCCTCATTCTGAATAGCTGAAGCTTTCCAACGTCCTAAACCTTTCTGGCTACCTCTGCAGCCGACACCTGATAGCAATTGGTGAATTGTCTAAACAAGGCAGAAATGTATCTCCCGTCTGTGACAACACCCACAGATTTACCTGACTTCCTGTCACATACCCTCCCCCCCCTCTTGTTTCAACCCTAGGGTTGGGACACAGGTTGCCAGGCACACATGTACTCGAGACAAACCATCTGCATTCCCCATTTGAACACCGGGGCGATGCGTTACCACAAATCTAAATTCCTGAAGGGCCAGGAACCACCTATTTATTCTCCTATTTGTCTCCTTGTTCTGTGCCATCCACTTTAACTGGGCATGATCTGTCACCAGTTCAAACTGTCTACCCACGAGGTAGTACCGGAGAGAATCCAAAGCCCATTTCACTGCCAAACACTCTTTCTCAATGGTGGCATAATTCTCCTCATGGGCCTTCAACTTTCGGCTGAGGTACATAACAGGGTGTTCTTCCCCCTTGATAATCTGGGACAGTACAGCTCCTAAACCCACATTTGACGCATCTGTCTGAACCACAAAGTCCCGTGAAAAAATCAGGCGAATTTAAAACTGGCTGACTACATAAGGCCTGTTTTAAAGCCGGAAAAGCTGTTTCTGCTTCGGGAGTCCATTTGATCATGACAGACTCCTTCCCTTTGGTGAAATTGGTCAGGGAAGCAGCCTGTGAGGTAGAATGGGGAATAAAACGGCGATAATAACCTGCGATCCCCAAAAATGCACGAACCTGTTTCTTGTTGGTGGGACGTGGCCAATCCTGAATAGCCTCAACTTTGTTTATTCGGGGCTTGATTAGACCTCTTCCAATGGTATACCCCAGATACTTCGCCTCTTCTAACCCAAGGGTACATTTTTTTGGATTGGCTGTAAACCCGGCTTTCCAGATGGAATCCAACACAGCCTGAACTTTTGGTAAGTGGGAGTCCCAATCCTCACTGTGGATGACCACGTAATCGAGGTATGCAGCAGCATAGGCTCGATGAGGCCGAAGGGTCTTATCCATGATGCGTTGAAATGTGGCGGGAGCATTCTGTAACCCAAAAGGCATCCTCCGATATTGGAAAGATCCGTCTGGAGTTACAAACGCTGTTTTTTCCCTGGCCGACCCCGAGAGAGGAATTTGCCAATAACCCTTGCGCAGATCTAACGTCGTCATGTACCGGGCAGTGCCTAGGTGATCAATCAGTTCATCTATGCGGGGCATAGGATAGGCGTCAAACTTAGTGATTTTATTCAGGCGGCGAAAGTCATTACAAAACCGCCAACTTCCATCTGGTTTGGGCACTAAGACAATGGGACTGGACCAATCACTATTTGACTCTTCTATCACCCCCAACTCAAGCATTTTTTTTACTTCCTGGCAAATTGCCTCTCGCCGGGCTTCTGGAATTCTATAAGGCTTTAACTTGACCGTATCCCCTGGTGTGGTGATAATGTCATGTTTAACTCCGGACACCCAACCTGGCAGGTCTGAAAACTTCTCCCTATTACAGAGCACAAATTCTTTAACCTCCTGTTGCTGAGTTTTGGACAGAGTCTCCGCTATCCCAACTTCAGGGACAGCCAGGTTAAATGGAGCAGAAAATCGGGTAGTCTTAGCGACCAAGGACTCTCTATCCTTCCATGGTTTAAACAAGTTCACGTGATAGAGCTGCTCAGGTTTTCGTCTTCCCGGTCGGCTAATTTTATTATTCACCACCCCCATTCTCTCCAACACTTCATAGGGACCCTGCTATTTGGCCAGGAATTTACTTTCGACCGTGGGGACCAGCACCAACACCCTATCACCAGGTTCAAAAGAATGGACCTGGGCCCCACGATTGTAAATCCTTTGTTGAGCCAACTGTGCTTGGGCTAAATGTACCTTCACAATCAGCATCACTTGGGCAATTCTATGTTGCATTTGTGCCACATGTTCAATCACACTTCGATGAGGGGAACTCTCACTCTCCCATGTTTCCCTGGCAATGTCCAGTAGGCCCCGGGGGTGCCTCCCATACAGTAGCTCAAACGGAGAGAACCCTGTGGATGATTGGGGAACCTCTCTTATGGCAAACATCAGATAAGGGAGCAGATAATCCCAATTCTTTCCATCTTTATCCACCACCTTCCTCAACATTTGTTTTAAAGTTTTATTAAACCTTTCCTCTAACCCGTCTGTTTGAGGGTGATATACTGATGTATGTAATTGGGTAACTTTCAGGAGTTTACAAAGTTCTCTGGTCACCCTAGACATAAACGGGGTGCCCTGGTCAGTTAGGATTTCCTTAGGAAGACCCACATGGCTGAAAACCTGAAATAACTCCTTGGCAATGGTTTTAGCAGAGGTATTTCGGAGAGGAATCGCTTCTGGGTAACGGGTGGCATAGTCCATTATTACCAAGATGTGCTGATGCCCTCTAGTGGACTTCAGTAAGGGGCCAACCAAGTCCATGGCGATCCTCTCAAAAGGGACCTCGACAATGGGCAGGGGCACCAACGGACTGCGGAAATGTGGCGTGGGTGCAGTAATCTGACACACTGGACAGGAAGAGCAGTACAATTCAACTTCCTTAGTGATCCCAGGCCAATAAAACCTCTGGGTGATTCTCTCCCGGGTTTTTTCTGCTCCCAAATGTCCCCCAAGAATGTGCCCATGGGCAAGTTCCAAAACCATCTTGCGGTACGGTTTAGGCACTACAAGTTGCTCAAGGGTGTCCTCTATCCTCTGTGACACTCAATATAACAGGTCCCTTTCAATAATGAAGTAAGGGAGGGCAATCCTCTCGTCAGGGTTAACTAACTCCCCATCTATCTTCACTACATTCTCCCGGGCTCTTAGCAATGTGGGGTCCCTCAATTGCTCAGTGATAAAATTTTCTCGGTGCACCACGAGGTCATCCAACCCTATTGGCTGCTGTTCCTCTTCTGAGGTAGCAGGCTCCTCCCTTGGGACTGGTGTTTCCCCTGCTAAGACTGAGAAGGGAAACTCAGGAGAATCCTCACAGTTAGGGGATTCTGGAGTAGATGTTTCAGGCTCAGACGAACCACCTACTGGGGAATCTGGGCAATTCCAGAGTTCCCAGAACTTTGGGAAATCCCTTCCCATAATGGCATCATGTGGCAGTTTGGGAACTAAACCCACTTGGTGATACAAGTTACCGAGGGAGGTTTCAAAGGAAATTGTAGTCACCGGATATTCTCGAGTGTCCCCATGTACACAAACTACAGCCATTTTCCTAGGATGTAAGGTTTTTTCCCACTACTAGATCACTTTCCACTAAGGTGACCAGGCTACCTGAATCCAACAATACCACAACATCTTTACCATCTGAGCACATTCTATATAAAGGTTTCTCATTCCCCTTTACTGCAGTGCATGTGGTTGCAAAAAGGGACTGGCGACTCTCTGTCAGAAAGTCACACTGCATGGGTCCATCACCCGCTGGGCAAACCGCTGCTACATTTCCCTCTTCCCGGCAACAGTAACAAACCAACCTTCTGGTCCTCTCCGGTGGGATGGGTCTTCCAGGCCACTCTCACCAAACATTAGCAGTAGTCCCAATGATACCTCTAGTTGCTCTTTTGTCCCTCTCTCCACCCCCATCCCTTGATGCAGTCTTACCTATAGGGGGGAGGGTCTAGTCATGGGGTGAAAAGTCTGTGCGTCACGGGGGAAAGAGGTCAAATTCTCTGTTGTTAGGTACCTTTAGACCAGGTCTACTAGTTTGTCTGCGGTTTCCGGACCACCATGGCTCACCCATTTCTGCAGGGTGTTAGGAAGAGACCTAAGAAATTTGTCCATGACTACTCGTTCCAAAATTTTTGGTCCGGACAGAATTTCTGGCTGCAGCCATTTCCTAGCCAAATGGATGAGGTCATACATCTGCGACCGAGGTGGCTTCCTCAGCTGATAACTCCAATTGTGGACCCGCTGAGCACGGACATCCAAGGTTACCCCAAAACGTGCCAATATTTCCTCTTTTAATCTATCATAGTTTTTTGCATCTGCAAGCTCCAAATCAAAATATGCCTTTTGGGCTTCTCCAGATAATAGGGGGGCACTAGTCCAGCCCACTGTTCTTTAGGCCAACTCTCTTTCTCCGCTGTTCTTTCAAACGTGGTCAGAAACATCTCAGGGTCATCATCTGCAGTCATCTTTGGCAATAAATGGCTTACCCGAAAAGTCGGTATGTTACTGGCCTGACTCCCAGCCTCGGTCTGCTGTCTCTGAAGCTGTTTCACGATGGCCTCAATTTGCTGCTGGTGTCTCTGTTCCAGGCCTGCAATGCTCTCATGGTAAGCCTGTTGTTGAGCTGCAAGGCTCCTCTGAAAACCAGCATTTGTCTGCTGTTGATTTGCATTTGCTATAACCAGTAGGGATGATCGAACGGTTCGGGTCGACCATCGGTTCGGCCCGAACATTGGGTGTTCGAGGTTCGGCCGAATTTAGAACTTTTTGCCCAAAAAGTTCGGAATTCGGCAACCAGAACCGACCAAAATGCAATGGTTCAGGAAATGGGCTTTAAAAGCCTGTGATTGGACCAGAACCATTAGCAAAAGCCAATTGAGGGGGCAGAAGAATGCTAGGAATTTGATTGGAGTGACTAGGGAGTCCATAGTCCAATCATTAGTGAATACGCCCCCCAGTATAAAAGATAGCCCCCGCCAAATTCCTAGCATTGTTATACAGGACATGGAAGAGAGTGGAAGCAGTTCTGTTAATTTTACTTTAAAAGTGTCATTTAGCATTTATTAGTGTGAGGAAAGGGATATCTAGTGTAGTTAGAGTGCTCCTTTACACTTTAGTTAGCTTCAAAAATTTAGTATCTGTAGGGAAAGTATGAAGTGTCAGGGTGACCGGAATGTAGTGTAGGGTTAACTGACTGCTATGGCAGGGTGACCGAACCCTTCCATATCAGGGTGACCGTAATGTAGATTAGGGTGAACTGACAGTGACTGCTATGGCAGAGTGACCAAACCCTTCCATAGCAGGGTGACCGCTATAGAGAAAAGCTAGTTTCTCTGAAGTCACTTTCATTTCTGTAATATGGCTTCACCGCCGCCGCCAGCATTTTTGGCTGCAGGCGTTGCTAGTGCTTTTTTGAGCACATGTTTGGAGTCAGACATGACATCTGAACATGTGTATAGGGTGTATATATACACACCCATGTCTGTATATATACACCTGCACATATATAGGTGTGAAAGGAGCAGAAAAAATTACTTGCGCTAATGAAATAATTAACACCAATATATTTCTGCTCCTATCACACCTATATATGTCTAGGTGTGTATATACATATAAGTATGTGTGTATATACACCACTATACACAAGTTCAGATGTTTTGCTTGCCTCCAAAGAACCCAAAAAAATGCCCAAAAAACGCTAGCGTCAAAAAAAAAAACGCACAGGTGTGTTGTTGCAGGCTTGGGGGTTTTTGGAGGCAGGCAAAACATCTGAACTTGTGTATAGTGTACCTGTGAAGTTTCAGCTCTGTAGCATGTCCAGAACCAGAAAAAAAGATAATTTTTCATTAGAGCAGGGATGTTGGGACCCTACTTTTACACCTATATGATCTTTTTTTTATGGTTCTGGACATGCTACAGAGCTGAAACTTCACAGGTACACCTTTTAGACCGCCCAGACACTAAATCACACAAAAAAAAGTTCTTAAAAATTGTCATTTTTGATAGATTTTTGATAGAGAGCCAATTATTGAAAAAGTAGAAAAAAATAAAAAATAAAAAAAAAAATAAAAATGTCTTTGGATTTAGTATCTGGAGGGTCTAAAAAGTGTACCTGTGAAGTTTCAGCTCTGTAGCATGTCCAGAACCATAAAAAAAAAGATTGTATTAGAACACTTTCAGCACAGGAGGTTGGCTTCTCGCTTTTCACACCTTGCCGGTTTAATAGCAGGCGTTTTTTTTGGGCATTTTTTTGGGTTCTTTGGAGGCAGGAAAAACATCTGAACTTGTGTATAGTGGTATATATACCACTATACACAAGTTCAGATGTTTTGCCTGCCTCCAAAGAACCCAAAAAACTGTAAGATTCTGGTACCTCTGGTACCCTTAATAAATTATTTCCTTCCAAATATGCGTCCCACCTTTTCTTACTAGGTGGTACGCATACACCTTTAAGACAGATGATGTCATCGCTGAGCGCCGAAGAGCGGCTATTTCAACCGCCGGCGTTCTCACTCACATCGTTCGTTCAACCTGCCTTGTGTATCCACATGCTTTCAAGCCTGTCTTGCTGTCGGAACCTCCAGCTGTTTGCTTCTACCAGGAGCAGACCGGAACCTCGCTACTGATCCCTGTATCTCGCTACCGGATCTTCCCCTCTCTACTGGACCCCTCTACTACTAACATTTACTAGTGATAAGTACCCCACAGGGGAATCCTCCATAACCTACTTACACTATCTATCATCTGCACTGTTGCATAGATTGCTAGCTCTTGAGCCTACTAACATCTACTATCTGTACTGTTACATAGATTGCTAGCTCTTGAGTCTACTACCATCTATCATCTGCACTGTTACATAGATTGCTTGCTCTTAAGTCTACTACCATCTATCATCTGCACTGCTACATAGATTGCTAGCTCTTGAGTCTACTACCATCTATCCTTGCACTGGGTTAGTCTATCCTGTAATTGTCATCTGCTGTCCTTACCACCTGTCACCATACTCGATTACTAACCTATCTGCACTCTACCTGATACCATCTAGTACTCTCCTGAACAAACCTATCAAGTACTTACCATCTCTATCACTGTTCACACCTGTCCCTTCAGCACAACACCTTCATACTGTCATATACATTCTACCACTCCAGGAACATCTTATTGAGTGTGTATATATCTGTATGTTGAAGCTGACAGGCCCACAGTGATGAGTCTGGAGAGTTGGATCTGGTTATTCAACACATCTCTACATGACTACTGAGTGGAGATTTTGAAGCTGCATATCCAGCCTACTACAAAAATGCAGGAGCGTTACAGATTGAACGAACCCGAAAAAAAAAATGGATTCAGCAGAATTGCCCACTCAAGTGACACAATTAACACAACAAGTAAATGCGTTAATACTTGCTCTTACTGAAGTAAAAGAAGAGAATCAGACTCTGACGCAGCAGGTAACCCGTCTCTCACGGCTTACTACTGTTCAGCCCCCTGAACCTAAAATAAACCCTCCCCTAGTGTTTACAGGTGATTGGAAAAAATTCCGTGAATTCAAAAACGCATGTCAATTGCTTTTTTTGTTAAAACCTCGTACATACTCTACTGATCAGATTAAAGTCTGTACCGTTATTTCATACTTAACGGGTGATCCCCGGGCCTGGGCAGACTCTCTCTTTGAGAAAAATGATCAGATTCTCAACTCCTATTCCTTATTTCTAGCAGAACTCGCTAGTTTATATGAAGACCCCAATAGGCAGAGTACTGCTGATATTCAATTAAGGGCTTTAAAACAAGGAAGGAGACCTGTAGAAGACTTTGTAGCAGAGTTCAAAAGATGGACCCTTGATTCAGGGTGGAATGATACATCTCTGCGAACTCAATTCAGACTCGGGTTATCAGAAGCTGTTAAAGACGAGCTCGCCCGAGCGGATTTACCTGGCACCTTGGATGCCTTGATACAACTTAGTATCAACATCGACAGACGACTACGAGAAAGAAGGGCTGAAAAAATGGGAATGCCATTAACTAGTCCTCCTCGGATTGCGGCCGTTGACCCTACTGCCATGGAGGTAGGAACTATACGCCCACCTTTATCAACTACTGAACGAGCCAGAAGGAGATCCAGAAATCTCTGCATGTACTGCGCATCCCCGGATCATTTGATATGCGTCTGTCCCCTTGTCCGCAAAAAAGAGGGTGAGTGTTCACATGTCTTGCTAGGAGGATTAACGACTTCCTTTTCTAACCCCTATCTTTTTGTTCATTTAACATTACAGTGGGACCAGACTAGGATCACCACCAAGGCTATGATCGACACTGGATCTTGTGGAAACTATATTGATACACATTTTGTTACCTTAAATAAAATACCTGTTATTTCAAAACTTAAACCTGTTTCTGTTAGTTTCATTAACGGTATTCCATTGTCTTCTGGTCCAATCACCAACCAGACACAGGCACTCCTTGCCACTGCCAACGAGTCTCATGTGGAGACCATCACCTTTGATATACTATCCTCACCCCATTTTTCCATTATTTTGGGACTTCCCTGGTTACACACACACCAACCAATCATAGATTGGAAAAGACGGACTTTGGCCTTCCCTTCTCACTATTGTGAGATTACGTGTAACCTCCCATCTTATGGAAAGATCCTGTCTGTGGTGTCAGATGAGATTGCACCACTATGCTATCAGGATCTGTCCGAAGTATTCCTTGAGAAAAATGCTCAAGTGTTGCCTCCCCATAGGGATTATGATTGCACTATCGATCTACTCCCTAACAGCAAATTGCCTTTCGGTCATGTTTATCCCCTTTCACAGGATGAACTTTCTCATCTCAAGGAATACTTGGATGAGAATTTGAAAAAAGGGTTCATCAGACCCTCTACTTCTTCCACAGCTGCAGGACTTTTCTTCGTCCGCAATAAGGATTCCAGTCTTAGGCCTATTATCGATTATAGGCAATTAAACACGATTACGATAAAGGATCGTTATCCTTTGCCGCTCATCCCTGAACTCATTGAACAAGTGCGTGGGGCTACTTACTTCTCTAAATTAGACCTGAAAGGGGCATACAACCTAATCCGAATCTGTGACGGAGATGAGTGGAAAACAGCATTCAGAACAAGATACGGATTATTCGAATATCTTGTGATGCCATTCGGGTTGTGTAATGCTCCCGCAGCCTTCCAAAGGTTCATAAACGACATCTTTAGAGACTTACTTGATGTCTGTGTCGTAGTATACCTGGACGACATACTTATCTATTCGCGATCTATGCCTGAACATATAAAACATGTAAGACTTGTGTTATCCAGATTACTCTCACACAATCTATACGTGAAATTAAAAAAATGCTTATTTCATAAGGAAGAAATATTATTTCTAGGATACATCATATGCAAAACTGGAATTAAGATGGATATGAGCAAGATATCCTGTATTCTGGACTGGCCTATACCAACAACTCGTAAGGCATTACAGCGATTCCTTGGATTCTCCAACTTCTATAGGAAGTTCATCAAGAACTTTTCCGCTATTGTGAGACCTCTCACACAACTGACAAGTATAAAAAAACATTCAAATGGTCAGAAGAAGCGAATCAAGCCTTCTGCTTGTTAAAATCAAGCTTTACCTCTGCTCCCATACTACGCCATCCAGACCCATCCCTCCAATATATTCTGGAGGTAGATGCGTCAAATATGGCAGTAGGAGCAGTTCTCTCCCAACGACCAACAAATACTTCACCACTCCACCCAGTTGCTTTCTTTTCAAAATCACTAAGCAGTCCAGAGGTGAACTACCCAGTGGGTGAAAAGGAGTTCCTTGCCATAAAACTGGCACTGGAGAATTGGCGACATTTACTCGAAGGTACCCAGTTACCAATACTCATATATACAGATCATAAAAAGCTTCAATACCTCCAGACTAACAAAACTCTCTCCCACCGACAGGTACGATGGTCATTATTCTTCCTAAGATTCAACTTCCTAGTGACCTACACGCCTGCAGACAAAAATAAAAAAGCGGATGCGCTATCACGATTAATCGAAGATAACTGCGCCGAAATCCCTTCCATTCCCATAATACCCTATGAACGTATTATTGGTGTTGTCCGTTCCTTGAAGGAAGAGATTTTGCACAGTATAGGATTGGATTCACCTCCACCACAACTGAGTACTGATGCAGAAGGCTTCCTCTATTACAACGACAAACTTTACATACCCCCTACTATGCGCACCAAGATCTTGGAGTTGTCACATGATGTGCCCATGGCAGGACATATGGGTATGACGAAAACCCTTAATTTGCTTACCAGGCAGTTTTGGTGGCCTGATATGAAAACGTCTGTACAAAACTTTGTTTCTTCATGTGACATCTGTGCAAGGTCCAAGATTGACACTACAAAACCATCTGGTCTACTCTGCAGTCTACCAATACCCCAGGTTCCATGGGAAGTTGTGTCCTTAGACTTTATAGTAGAACTACCACCTTCTAAGGGATTTAATACCATTCTAGTGTCAGTGGACCACTTGACAAAGATGGCACATTTCATTGCTATCCGTAGACTACCTTCGTCTAAACAAACAGCGGAACTACTGATGTGTTCAAGTTGCATGGAATTCCAAAGACTCTTTTGTCCGACCGTGGTTCACAGTTCATCTCTAAATTTTGGCAAGCACTTTGTCAAATATTACGGATTGAGCGAAAGCTCACTTCTCCCTACCATCCTCAGACCAACGGACAGACTGAAAGAGTCAACCAGTGCATTGAGCAATATCTACGTTGCTATACATCATACCTACAGGATGATTGGGTGGATCTCCTCCCTCTGGCGGAATTTGCTTACAACAATGCAACCCACAGTACTACTAAGCAAAGTCCGTTCTACTTGAATTATGGGTTTCATCCCACTCTTCTTCCACCACACATCCTGCCATCAAGTAACCCAGTAGCCTCAGATTATCTTACCCAAATAAAAGACTCTCTGGGTTTACTCAATACCACTATATCACACGCTCATAGTCAACAAAAAAGGTACTACGACCTTCGTAGAAGACCTTCTCCTCAGTATGCTATTGGGGACCTTGTTTGGCTATCAACAAGAAACTTAAGATTAAAGATCCCTAGCAAAAAACTTGGACCTCTATTTTTGGGACCCTTCCCAATTAAGAAACTTATTGGAAAAGCTGCAGTACAGCTCACCTTACCAGCAGATCTTAAGATCCATCCCATCTTCCATGTGTCGCTACTGAAGCCCCATGTTCCTAACAAAGGAATAAGGCCTACCATCTTGCGTCCACCTCCAATACAAGTTGAAGGTGGAGAAGAATATGAGATCAAAGAGATTTTGGATTCTCGCATCCATAGAGGAAGACTCCAGTATCTCATAAGATGGAAGAACTATGGACCCCAAGACGACACCTGGTTGGATACCTCTGATGTTCATGCACCTAGGCTTATACGAAGGTTTCACTCGAAATACCCAGAGAAACCAGTGCTATAGGCCTTCCGGAGCCGGCCTTAAGGGGGGGGTACTGTAAGATTCTGGTACCTCTGGTACCCTTAATAAATTATTTCCTTCCAAATATGCGTCCCACCTTTTCTTACTAGGTGGTACGCATACACCTTTAAGACAGATGATGTCATCGCTGAGCGCCGCAGAGCGGCTATTTCAACCGCCGGCGTTCTCACTCACATCGTTCGTTCAACCTGCCTTGTGTATCCACATGCTTTCAAGCCTGTCTTGCTGTCGGAACCTCCAGCTGTTTGCTTCTACCAGGAGCAGACCGGAACCTCGCTACTGATCCCTGTATCTCGCTACCGGATCTTCCCCTCTCTACTGGACCCCTCTACTACTAACATTTACTAGTGATAAGTACCCCACAGGGGAATCCTCCATAACCTACTTACACTATCTATCATCTGCACTGTTGCATAGATTGCTAGCTCTTGAGCCTACTAACATCTACTATCTGCACTGTTACATAGATTGCTAGCTCTTGAGTCTACTACCATCTATCATCTGCACTGTTACATAGATTGCTTGCTCTTAAGTCTACTACCATCTATCATCTGCACTGCTACATAGATTGCTAGCTCTTGAGTCTACTACCATCTATCCTTGCACTGGGTTAGTCTATCCTGTAATTGTCATCTGCTGTCCTTACCACCTGTCACCATACTCGATTACTAACCTATCTGCACTCTACCTGATACCATCTAGTACTCTCCTGAACAAACCTATCAAGTACTTACCATCTCTATCACTGTTCACACCTGTCCCTTCAGCACAACACCTTCATACTGTCATATACATTCTACCACTCCAGGAACATCTTATTGAGTGTGTATATATCTGTATGTTGAAGCTGACAGGCCCACAGTGATGAGTCTGGAGAGTTGGATCTGGTTATTCAACACATCTCTACATGACTACTGAGTGGAGATTTTGCAGCTGCATATCCAGCCTACTACAAAAACGCAGGAGCGTTACAAAAACTGCCCAAAAAAACGCTAGCGCCAAAAAAAAAACGCCCAGGTGTGTTGTTGCAGGCATTTTTTGGGGGTTTTTGGAGGCAGGCAAAACATCTGAACTTGTGTATATAGTACCACTATACACAAGTTCAGATGTTTTTCCTGACTCCAAAGAACCCAAAAAAATGCCCAAAAAAAAACGCCTGCTATTAAACCGGCAAGGTGTGAAAAGCGAGAAGCCATATTCCAGATCTATAATTGCACTAATACAAACAATCTTTTTTTTATGGTTCTGGACATGCTACAGAGCTGAAACTTCACAGGTACACTTTTTAGACCCCCCAGATACTAAATCCAAAGAAATTTTTTTTTTATTTATTTATTTTTTTTTTTTCAATAATTGGCTCTCTATCAAAAATCTATCAAAAATGACAAATTTTAAGAACTTTTTTTGTGTGATTTTGTGTCTGGGGGGTCTAAAAGGTGTACCTGTGAAGTTTCACATGTCCAGAAGAGCTGAAACTTCACAGGTACACTTTTTAGACCCCCCAGATACTAAATCAAAATTTTTTTTTTTAAAATAATTGGCTCTCTATCAAAAATGACAATTTTTAAGAACTTTTTTGTGTGATTTTGTGTCTGGGGGGTCTAAAATGTGTACCTGTGAATTTTCAGCTCTGTAGCATGTCCAGAACCCCCAAAAAAAGATCATATAGGTGTAAAAGTGGGGTCCCACCATCCCTGCTCTAATGAAAAATTATCTTTTTTTCTGGTTTTGGACATGCTACAGAGCTGGAACTTCACAGGTACACTTGTTAGACCCCCCAGATACCAAATCCAAAGTCAAAATCAAAAAATATCTTTTTTTTTTAAATTTTTTCAATAATTGGCTTTTTTATCAAAAATTTAAATTTTTAAGAACTTTTTTGTGTGTGATTAATAGTCCCTGGGGCATGACCCAGAACCCTAGGCACTTTTTAGGGGCATTTATTGGGTTTTAGGGCTTTAAAATGGTGTTTTTTGATTACTGAAGTTCGGGTCCATTGATTTCAATGGGGTTCTGAAATCCGGGCCGAACTTTCGGGTAGTTCGGATGTTCTGGCTGAACCGAACTTTTCAAAAGTTCGATCATCCCTAATAACCAGTTGTTTCAGTATCTCCTCCATTTTGGGTTTACTTTAACTGCCCGAATCCTCCACCATGTGTAAGGGGTTAGCGCGGTAGCCGGTGTGGGTGACCCCTTGGGTGGGTTCCCTACAGAGAGAGACAGCCGAGGAGTGGTTGAAAACAACGGTCTATGGTTTATTCTTCCAATTTGCTGGAAACAAGTGCAAGCATCCAAACAGCATAAATCAAACAAACATAAAATAAACCCTGGCCACTTGAGGCGTCTACCTTCACAACACAGGAACCTACCTATGGAGTCTGTCCCAACCTACTGCTGGGCAGACACTGCTGGTCATAGAGCAAAAAACCAATAGTCCATTTGTTTTCCTTTCACACAGAAAAAGTCAACACCACCTCACCTTCAGAAGTCTCTCTCAGCTCACTGCTCTCCTTAACGCAAAAAGCCTCAGGAGGCAGCAATCAGTAGTCATCCTCTGGATAACTTATAGAGGCCTTAATTGCCTCGTTCTGAATAGCTGAAGCTTTCCAACGTCCTAAACCTTTCTGGCTACCTCTGCAGCCGACACCTGATAGTAATTGGAGAATTGTCTAAACAAGGCAGAAATGTATCTTCCATCTGTGACAACACCCACAGATTTATGTGACTTCCTGTCACAGTATTTAGAGGCAGAGTTTACTTTCTCATGTCAGAGCCTCCAACATGGACAGTGAGCAGAACAGTAGTAAAATCACCAAATCTTCTGAAACTGATCAGATAAAGGCAGCCTAGGCCTTTGATCTCACATACATATAATTTAATGAGAGAGCAAAACAAACATCTAAGAGTCCAAATTAATTTAATGATAAAATTGATTCATAGCAAAATAGAGCAAACACTCCCTATCAATTAGGGCTAAAAAAAAAGTACATATAAAAAGGTCATGAATCAAAAAATACAAGGACAAAAATATAACGAAAATGATAATACAAATAAAAAATAATAATGATACATTTAAATATATATAATAATGATAAATAACAAATATAAAACTCAAAGGGTATATACCCATTTGTATGTAGTATTTTATTCTAGATAACAGCAGACTCAAAGATAATTATATCTTACATATCTTTAAGTCTGCTATTTACTAGAATCAGATATTAAAAACAAATGGGTATGGAATATACCCTTTGGGTTTCATATTCATTATTTTTTTTATAATTCTTTTTAATTATCTTTTGAACTACTTCAATACTGGACACTTTCACCCCTTTCCTGCCTAAGCCAATTTTCAGCTTTTAGCGCTGTCACACTTTAAATGACAATTGCGTGGTCATGCAAAAACTGTACGCAAATGAAAAAGACCAAACATTTTTAAAAAAATGTGTTTTTTTTCTTTCCTGTTATATCATTTTGCAAATAAATAATCTTTCTTCATAAAAATTAGGCAAAAATGTATACTGCCACATTTTTTTGGTAAAAACAACCAAAATCAGTATATATTATTTAGTCTGTAGGAAAGTTAGAGAGTCCACAGTATATGGTATATACTGTATATCTGAAAAATGTATCAATCTGACAGCTTGAGGCCCGAAAATGCCAGGACAGTACAATTACCCCCCAAATGACCCCTTTTTAGAAAGTATGCAGTCCAAGATATTTAGTACGAGGCATGGCAATTTTTTTGAAGTTGTAATGTTTTGCCACAATTTTTTGGAAAATTAAGACATTTAATGTGGTGACAGTATGTAAAAAAATAAAAATGATAATAATAATTGTTTCAATTTTTTAAACATTTTGTTCTTTTTCACAATGTTTTTTTGAATACTCTGACCAGAGCAATACAGAGTTAGCATAGGTTAATAAATCACATAAGAGACACAATAAAAGTGTATTAAACATATGATGAACTCATCCTAAATTGACATAGCTGTGCAAATAAAGTCCATATAAAGTGTGCAAACACTGTGCAAAAAAAATATTATAAAAAATAAAAAGGTGCTCTGATTTTCTTAACTTCAATAATCCTTTCAATAGTCCCATGCACCACCGAAAAAAGAGTGCTCCCAAAAGGAATCACCATAAGCGATTAATTTAGCTCCTTACCAGCTGCTCTGATCTCACTAGGAGACCTTCATACATCTTGCTGCATAGCAGCCGTATACTGTACACCAGGATCTTGCATGCAAAGGTTCCATGATCTCCTAAGCCGAGACAGACTCCATGGAGGAAGTTAGGGCTCATGTATACTGCAGCTTTTTTGAGGTTAAGCGTTTTTTTTTTTTTTTTTACAAACCCTCCCCCCAGCTCCTTTTTTCTTTTTTTCAAGCTTCTTCGAGCTTTTTCACGCGTCTTCATGCGTTATTGGGTACGTAGGAGACTTTTCTGCTCGAAAGCTCCTCTCAAAAAGGCAAGTTTGGTGGGGGGTTTTTTCTGCCTGTAAGAGCATATGCCTGTAAAATAGAGCTCAAAAGCTTGTAGGAGCCACTTCTTTGAGATCCTTCAAGATGCAGTGTGCATGAGCCCTATAGAAGAAAATCCACATAGTGTAGTCATTTACCAAAGTTTTAATGAAAAGATAAAACCACACTTACAATTTTGAAGGCATTACACAGCATGTGTTACAAACAACCACCAGGTCCAAGCGGCTAGGCTGACTTGCGGAATAATGCCACATGTGAGGCCCCTCCCAACGCACGCATTGCTCTGTCTGGGAATATGAGGCTCATTTAATTTGGTTGGCACAATTTGCAGGGAGCAGTTTTGAACAGTATTGGTTATTGCACAAGCAAGAGGAAAACTGCAAGCAGCACTTATTGGAAAAGTTATTAACTAAGGGACTTTTAGTTGCACTGTATGGGACATTATAATTTAATAATTTGTCACAAATAATTTGTTTTTTGATAAGCAGAGCGCTGTAATATAGAATTACTGTACTGACATCGGAATTTTAGTACAGCGGCTCTGACCTGAGCTGTCAGGTTTTTTTTGTTCAACCCGCCAGGTTGAACAAAAAACTAGTAGTGTGTACGAAGCTTAAGAGGACTGAGAAGAGCTAATTTACGCATTGCAAGTGCCATATGGTCTGTGCAAAGAAGTCCCTTGGGCTACAGTGACTCTCTCAAATTTTTAAGAATGCATTACTCTGCTGCAACACAGAACTGCCATATCTTCAAATATTTGTTTCTCAGGAGACAGTGTGATAGATTGCACTCCATAGGCAAGGAAAGACTGTTCAGCTACATACATTTTATGCCTGCTGGATAAGGTAAACTATCTTGGGAAGAGGCTTTCTCAAGGTGGTACCACACACTTGTTACTTTTTTTGTGTAAAATCATAAAGAGACAGTGCATCAGTTACTACACAGTGGGGCAGATTTACTAAACCTAGTGCACTCACAATCTGGCGCAGCTGTGCATGATAGCCAATTAGCTTCTAACTTTACCTTGTTGATAATAAAACCTGGAAGCTGATTGGTTTCTATGCAGAGCTGCACCAGATTTTGCGCTCATCAGTTTTAGTAAATAACTCTGATTGTACTTTGTTGGAAGGAATTTATTTTTTAGGACCCCAATACAACCCTGAGACATCAATGGGAAAGTTCATATCTTATGTTATAGTAAGCTTAGCTAGTTATGAAACAGTGAACTGTTATATCCTAATAATTGATATTATAATGCCAATATTGCTATATCACTTTTGATTAAACTAGTGGCTTTGTTTGCATTAACCATTTCTCTTATGTTAACATGCAGTCACCCATGAATAAAGTTGAATATTATATTACATTGTCTGCCTCACGGTGTCACATGATTCTGCTAAGATCTGTCCAGGCATAATAATTAAAGCCAACACCTATGGGTAAGCAACAACTATAATGCTAATACTAGCTGGCACCAGGGCTGGCCCAAGACATTGTGCTGCCCGGGTCCAAGAATAAAATGCCGCCCACCCCCCCCCCCCAAATTTTTTCTAAAAAAAACACACCCAACAAAAGCCCCCCCCCCCATCCATCTTTTATAAATATAAAATGTAGAAAATATTATATATATATTCTTTTCTTCACCAATAACTCACCACTAGACACTCCGCCTCCTCATACTCATCAATTTGCACTATGGGAGGCAGTATGAGATGGGAAAATGCCGCCCGTAATGCACCGCAAACTGATGACACACAAAACTGCTGTAAAAAAAATTGTGAGTCAATTTGCTGCCCCTCTCCAAGTGCTGCCTAGGTACAATGAACCCAGTGGGACCCATGGTAGGGCTGGCCCTGGCTGACACCTGCCTAAAGCAAGTTGACTAAATTGCCCAAAAGGATTTCAAACACCAGGGAATTTAATAACACTCAGCTATACTGAAGAGAATGCTTAAATTAGAGATTAAATATTTTTTTAGATCACACAGTAAATATATCTGTCTCATTTATGTAAGAAATAAATAAAAGTAACTAAATTAACAAATAATTATATTTCATACAGTTATATATGGTACAAAAATACACAATCTACATTTTGTATGGTCTAGTTTTCACTCTAGTTTTATGTTTATCTTACTTCTAAACTCCACTGCTAAAGACTAGTTTGTTCCACTACACATCCCCTACATTAGTCATTTTTATTTTCTCCTTTACAATATTTTTTTCCTAAAAGCAACTGGTATTCCGTTATGGCCAAACCCACATGTTAACCAGTGTGGCCAAGCCAGGGTTTTGGCTTAATTTAATAAACCAGCCTCTTTTAGCTGACTACATATATTTTTTTATAAAAGCCATAAAAGAAGCCAACACATCAATAAGCAAGTCATACCACAAATACATCATTATTTGTTTTATTGTTAGGATTGTAGCTATTTTATATTTAGAAATTGGTCACCTTTTCTGCATAATGAATCGGTCAAAACAACAAAAACATAGTAAATAAGCAAAATAATTTTTTAATGTGCGCAGACACCTTTCACCTTTCAACACACATTTAATAAAGTCTACTGTATGTAGTTAGTAATACTGCCACTGTATTGCAACAATTGTGTTTGGCTGCTCTCAACAGAGGAAGGTGAGGCTTTGGCTAGCTTTAAAATGTTTTAACAATAGCCTGTCTTTCTCCCTATCTCTTAAGGGATAACAAAGATATCTCTGAGATCTGTATGTTCAAATGAATGAGAGGGTCCTTTATAACATGTGCTTGAAGGGGCCTTTTATATCATGAAAAACTATGAAACCAAAGATTAAAATGATGCATTACATGGATTGTTGATGTCTTTTAAAGTATTCATATATATGAAGGTGAGATGATTAAGCTCCTCAAATTTCCCTTGTCCATGGGAAAGGTTTGGAGAAGGACCAAAACCTCAACTTGTGTAGCTTCATTGTGGTTGGGGCGGTCCTCTTCCTCTTGTAAATCTGCCAAGTGGAAGCCAAGAAGAAATGCAATGTGTTCTACCGTCATGCAACAGGTCCATCAGTAGCAGAGCAAGCAGGGAAATTGGGGTTTCCACTGGGAGCAGTATGCATGGCTTATGGGGCACATAGAGCCTGAAACATGAACCTCAAGACAAAATATAATTAAAAAATTAATAAACAATTCCAATACTTGTTTAATGACCAAATAGTATTAACTAGAGCTAACTCTTTATGTCTGCCTACCTTGTTGAGCCAGTGAACAATTGGTCAGACATACTGTATATAATGTACAGCGCAAAGTGCAGAAGTCAGGAGTATGTAACCAACAAGACACCTTGCAGAATGCAGCTGTCAGGAATATTCCCTGTGCAGAATGGTCAGTATAGTTCTCCCTAACCACCATCCCTCTGCCAATGATCCCATCCCCCACCACCATCTCTCTGCCACTGATCCCATCCCCCCACCATCCCTCTGCCACTAATCCCATCCCCCACCATACCATCCCCACCATCCCTCTGCCACTAATCCTATTCCCCCACCATCCCTCTGCCATTGATACCATCTCTCTGCCACTGATACCAGCCCCCACCACTATCTCTCTGCCACTAATCCCATCCCCCACCACTATCCCTCTGCCACTGATCCCACCCCCAACATCCATCTGCCACTGATTCCATCCCCCCCACCATCCCTCTGCCACTGATCCCATCCCCCCACCACCATCCCTCTGCCACTGATCCCATCCCCCCAACCATCTCTCTGCCACTGACCCCATCCCCCCCCCGTACCTCTGTCACTGATCCCATCCCCCCACCACCATCCATCTGCCTCTGATCCTATCCCCCTGCTACTGATCTCATCTCCCCCACCACGATCCCTCTGCCACTGATCCCACCCCCCCCCCACAAGCTTCCCTCTGCCACTGATCCCATCCCCCACCATCCATCTGCCACTGATCCTATTCCTCTGCCACTGATGCTACCCCCCCCACCCCATCGATCTGCCTCTGATCCTATCCCCCTGCTACTGATCTCATCTCCCCCCCACCACCATCCCTCTGCCACTGATCCCACCCCCCCCCACCAGCTTCATTCTGCCACTGATCCCACTCCCCACCACCAGCACCATCCCTTTGCCACTGATCCTGACCCCCACCACCATCCCTCTGTCACTAATCCCATTCCTCCGCTACTGATCCAATCCACCACCACCATTCCTCTGCTACTGATCCCATCACCCCACCGCCATCCCTCTGCCACTGATCCCATCCCCCCCACCATCCCTCTGCCACTAATCTCATCCCCCACCATCCCTCCTCCACTGATCCCATCCCCACCTTCCCTCTGCCACTTATCCTATCCCCCACCTTCCCTCTGCCATTGATACCATCCCTCTGCAACTGATACCATCCCCCCCCTCTGCCATTGATACCATCCCCCCACCACCATCCCTCTGCCACTGATCCCATCCCCCCACCACCATCTTTCTGCCACTAATCCCATCCCCCCACCACTATCCCTCTGCCACTGATCCCACCCCCAACATCCATCTGCCACTGATTCCATCCCCCCCACCATCCCTCTGCCACTGATCCCATGCCCCCACCACCATCCCTCTGCCACTGATCCCATCCCCCCCAACCATCTCTCTGCCACTAATCCCATTCCTCCGCTACTGATCCAATCCACCACCACCATTCCTCTGCTACTGATCCCATCACCCCACCGCCATCCCTCTTCCACTAATCCCATCCCCCCACCATCCCTCTGCCACTAATCCCATCCCCCACCATCCCTCCCCCACTGATCCCATCCCCACCTTCCCTCTGCCATTAATCCTATCCCCCCACCATCCCTCTGCCATTGATACCATCCCTCTGCAACTGATACCATCCCCCACCACTATCCCTCTGCCACTGACCCCATCCCCCCACCACCATCTCTCTGCCACTAATCCCAACCCCCCACCACTATCCCTCTGCCACTGATCCCACCCCCAACATCCATCTGCCACTGATTCCATCCCCCCCACCATCCCTCTGCCACTGATCCCATCCCCCCACCACCATCCCTCTGCCACTGATCCCATCCCCCCAACCATCTCTCTGCCACTGACCCCATCCCCTCGTACCTCTGTCACTGATCCCATCCCCCCACCACCATCCATCTGCCTCTGATCCTATCCCCCTGCTACTGATCTCATCTCCCCCACCACGATCCCTCTGCCACTGATCCCACCCCCCCACAAGCTTCCCTCTGCCACTGATCCCATCCCCCACCATCCATCTGCCACTGATCCCATTCCTCTGTCACTGATTCCACCCCCCCCACCACCCCATCTATCTGCCTCTGATCTTATCCCCCTGCTACTGATCTCATCTCCCCCCCACCACCATCCCTCTGCCACTGATCCTATCCCCCCCACCAGCTTCATTCTGCCACTGATCCCACTCCCCACCACCAGCACCATCCCTCTGCCACTGATCCCGACCCCCACCACCATCCCTCTGCCACTAATCCCATTCCTACGCTAATGATCCAATCCACCACCACCATTCCTCTGCTACTGATCCCATCACCCCACCGCCATCTCTCTGCCACTGATCCCATCACGCCCACCATCCCTCTGCCACTAATCTCATCCCCCACCATCCCTCCTCCACTGATCCCATCCCCACCTTCCCTCTGCCACTTATCCTATCCCCCCCACCATCCCTCTGCCATTGATACCATCCCTCTGCAACTGATACCATCCCCCCCTCTGCCATTGATACCATCCCCCACCACCATCTCTCTGCCACTAATCCCACCCCCCAACCACTATCCCTCTGCCACTGATCCCACCCCCAACATCCATCTGCCACTGATTCCATCCCCCCCACCATCCCTCTGCCACTGATCCCATGCCCCCACCACCATCCCTCTGCCACTGATCCCATCCCCCCCCAACCATCTCTCTGCCACTAATCCCATTCCTCCGCTACTGATCCAATCCACCACCACCATTCCTCTGCTACTGATCCCATCACCCCACCGCCATCCCTCTGCCACTAATCCCACCCCCCCCCCCACCATCCCTCTGCCACTAATCCCATCCCCCACCATCCCTCCCCCACTGATCCCATCCCCACCTTCCCTCTGCCATTAATCCTATCCCCCCACCATCCCTCTGCCATTGATACCATCCCTCTGCAACTGATACCATCCCCCACCACTATCCCTCTGCCACTGACCCCATCCCCCCACCACCATCTCTCTGCCACTAATCCCAACCCCCCACCACTATCCCTCTGCCACTGATCCCACCCCCAACATCCATCTGCCACTGATTCCATCCCCCCCACCATCCCTCTGCCACTGATCCCATCCCCCCACCACCATCCCTCTGCCACTGATCCCATCCCCCCAACCATCTCTCTGCCACTGACCCCATCCCCTCGTACCTCTGTCACTGATCCCATCCCCCCACCACCATCCATCTGCCTCTGATCCTATCCCCCTGCTACTGATCTCATCTCCCCCACCACGATCCCTCTGCCACTGATCCCACCCCCCCACAAGCTTCCCTCTGCCACTGATCCCATCCCCCACCATCCATCTGCCACTGATCCCATTCCTCTGTCACTGATTTCACCCCCCCACCCCATCTATCTGCCTCTGATCTTATCCCCCTGCTACTGATCTCATCTCCCCCCCACCACCATCCCTCTGCCACTGATCCTATCCCCCCCACCAGCTTCATTCTGCCACTGATACCACTCCCCACCACCAGCACCATCCCTCTGCCACTGATCCCGACCCCCACCACCATCCCTCTGCCACTAATCCCATTCCTACGCTAATGATCCAATCCACCACCACCATTCCTCTGCTACTGATCCCATCACCCCACTGCCATCTCTCTGCCACTGATCCCATCCCCCCCACCATCCCTCTGCCACTAATCTCATCCCCCACCATCCCTCCTCCACTGATCCCATCCCCACCTTCCCTCTGCCACTTATCCTATCCCCCCACCATCCCTCTGCCATTGATACCATCCCTCTGCAACTGATACCATCCCCCCTCTGCCATTGATACCATCCCCCCACCACCATCCCTCTGCCACTGATCCCATCCCCCCACCACCATCTCTCTGCCACTAATCCCACCCCCCCAACCACTATCCCTCTGCCACTGATCCCACCCCCAACATCCATCTGCCACTGATTCCATCCCCCCCACCATCCCTCTGCCACTGATCCCATGCCCCCACCACCATCCCTTTGCCACTGATCCCATCCCCCCAACCATCTCTCCGCCACTAATCCCATTCCTCTGCTACTGGTCCAATCCACCACCACCATTCCTCTGCTACTGATCCCATCACCCCACCGCCAACCCTCTGCCACTAATCCCATCCCCCCACCATCCCTCTGCCACTAATCTCATCCCCCACCATCCCTCCCCCATTGATCCCATCCCCACCTTCCCTCTGCCATTAATCCTATCCCCCCACCATCCCTCTGCCATTGATACCATCCCTCTGCAACTGATACCATCCCCCCACCACTATCCCTCTGCCACTGACCCCATCCCCCCACCACCATCTCTCTGCCACTAATCCCAACCCCCCAACACTATCCCTCTGCCACTGATCCCACCCCCAACATCCATCTGCCACTGATTCCATCCCCCCCACCATCCCTCTGCCACTGATCCCATCCCCCACCACCATCCCTCTGCCACTGATCCCATCCCCCCAACCATCTCTCTGCCACTGACCCCATCCCCTCGTACCTCTGTCACTGATCCCATCCCCCCACCACCATCCATCTGCCTCTGATCCTACCCCCCTGCTACTGATCTCATCTCCCCCACCACGATCCCTCTGCCACTGATCCCACCCCCCCCCCACAAGCTTCCCTCTGCCACTGATCCCATCCCCCACCATCCATCTGCCACTGATCCCATTCCTCTGTCACTGATTTCACCCCCCCCACCCCATCTATCTGCCTCTGATCTTATCCCCCTGCTACTGATCTCATCTCCCCCCCACCACCATCCCTCTGCCACTGATCCTATCCCCACCAGCTTCATTCTGCCACTGATCCCACTCCCCACCACCAGCACCATCCCTCTGCCACTGATCCCGACCCCCACCACCATCCCTCTGCCACTAATCCCATTCCTACGCTAATGATCCAATCCACCACCACCATTCCTCTGCTACTGATCCCATCACCCCACCGCCATCTCTCTGCCACTGATCCCATCCCCCCCACCATCCCTCTGCCACTAATCTCATCCCCCACCATCCCTCCTCCACTGATCCCATCCCCACCTTCCCTCTGCCACTTATCCTATCCCCCCCACCATCCCTCTGCCATTGATACCATCCCTCTGCAACTGATACCATCCCCCCCTCTGCCATTGATACCATCCCCCCACCACCATCCCTCTGCCACTGATCCCATCCCCCCACCACCATCTCTCTGCCACTAATCCCACCCCCCCCAACCACTATCCCTCTGCCACTGATCCCACTCCCAACATCCATCTGCCACTGATTCCATCCCCCCCACCATCCCTCTGCCACTGATCCCATGCCCCCACCACCATCCCTTTGCCACTGATCCCATCCCCCCAACCATCTCTCCGCCACTAATCCCATTCCTCTGCTACTGATCCAATCCACCACCACCATTCCTCTGCTACTGATCCCATCACCCCACCGCCAACCCTCTGCCACTAATCCCATCCCCCCACCATCCCTCTGCCACTAATATCATCCCCCACCATCCCTCCCACACTGATCCCATCCCCACCTTCCCTCTGCCACTAATCCTATCCCCCCACCATCCCTCTGCCATTGATACCATCCCTCTGCAACTGATACCATCCCTCCACCCCTATCCCTCTGCCACTGATCCCATCCCCCCACCACCATCTCTCTGCCACTAATCCCATCCCCACCACCACTATCCCTCTGCTACTGATCCCACCCCCAACATCCATCTGCCACTGATTCCATCCCCCCCCACCATCCCTCTGCCACTGATCCCATCCCCCACCACCATCCCTCTGCCACTGACCCCATCCCCCCACCACCATCGACCTGCCTCTGATCCTTTCCCCCTGCTACTGATCTCATCTCCCCCACCAGCTTCCCTCTGCCACGGATCCCATCCCCCACCATCCATCTGCCACTGATCCCATTCCTCTGCCACTAATCCCATCCCCCCACCACCATCCCTCTGGCACTTATCCCATCCCCCTACCACTATCCCTCTGCCACTGACCCTGTCCCCCTCACCATCCCTCTGCCACTGATCTCATCTCCACCCACCATCCTCCTGCCACTGACCCTGCCCCCCCCACCATTCCTCTGCCACTGATCTCATCTCCCCCCACCATCCCCCTGCCACTTAGCCCATGCCCCCACCACTATCCCTTTGCAACTGATCCCACCCCTCCACCACAACCACCACCATCCCTCTGCCACTGATCCCATTCCCCCACCATCCCTCTGCCACTGATTCCATCCCCCCACTACCATCCCTCTGCCACTGATCCCATCCCCCCACCATCCCTCTGCCACTGATTCCATCCCCCCACCACTATCCCTCTGCCACTAATCCCATCCCCCTACCACCATCCCTCTGCCACTGATCCTATCCCCCACCACTATTCCTCTGCTACTGATCCCATCTACCCCACCACCATTCCTCTGCCACTGATCCCATCCCCCCCCACTATCCCTCTGTTATATTCTCTGGGTTGTGTGGTCTGGAACAACGGATGTTTATTCAGGACTCACTGTACACTACAACATGCATTACAGGACAGCTCTGTATATCAATGCATCTCTTACATGTCTCTAAGATGGCCACTCTGCCCCTTGACCCTTGTCTTCACTCCTGGGTGGAGCCAGCCTTAAAGAAACAGTACATGTGAAACCCTTCTGGTATAACACCTTCCATCCATCCCTAAACAAAAAAAAACAACAACAACAAAAAAAAACACAACAAAACGAGAACAGGCATAAAACAGTAACTAATAATTGTCCCATGCAGTCCTCCAACTCAGGAGATTTACATGGCTTCTTCCGCTTCCAGATGTGAGAACAACTTCCAGGGACGCTACGGGGAGAAAATAGCAGCAGATCACTTTCGGCCGGCCCGTCGATAGTCTCGTAACCGGTCTTGCAGCTGAAACCGGTCAGGAGGGTGACAGCGTCGTTGAGGATGGGCACCCAGGGCCGGAGGAAGCAGGGCTGGCCGGAATGGACACCGGCGGGACCAAGAGGGGATCCCCTAGCTCAGAGGGTGAACAGACCTCTGGACCAGGGCTGGAGGGCTCTGTTGGAGCTGAGTTCAAAAGTTCAGAGTCCCCCCAAGCATCAGTCTCAATGCCTCCTGATCCGGTAGGAGCAGATCCTTGAGACACTGGAGGTGCAGCCGATGTCAGGGATTCGGGCAGCTGAGAACGAGGACGCAATTGGTCCGCATGCCGTCTGCAAATGGAACCATCTTTCAGGCAGACCCTATACATTTTGGGTCCCAAAGTCTCTGTGACGATAGCAGGAAGCCAACGAGTGTTGGAAGCGCCATAAGATCGAGCCCATACCTTTTGCTGGGCTGTAAACCGGGGAATCTCGTCGTGTTCGACCCTCTTGTCTTGGGACTGCCGTACATGTTCCTGGACCGTTTGAGGGTGGAGCATGTCCAAAACAGTCCATGGCTGCTGACCCAAAAGAAGTTCAGCTGGAGTTTTCCCAGTGGTTGCATGTGGTGTGGTTCTGTAAGCAAAAAGGAAGGAGTCCAGCTGCTGGGGTGACAGGGACTGTTGTTTACTTGTAGCCACAGTAGCTTTGAAATAGCGTTTGAAGGTCTGTACAAACCTTTCTGCTTGACCATTTGTAGCCGGGTAGTAAGGTGCGGTCAACTTGTGTTTGATGTTGTGGGCAGTCAGGAAACTCCGAAACTCCTGGCTTGTGAATTGTGCACCATTGTCTGTGACAATTTCTCTGGGGTATCCAAATGTAGCAGCGAGATGTAACAGTATGGAAATCGTCACCTTAGTCGTCGGCTGGGTAACAGGAATGACCTCAGGCCACTTTGAATGGGCATCAATAATGATCAAAAAGGTGTGTCCTCTGATCGGGCCTGCAAAGTCCAAGGGTAGGCGAAACCAGGGAACCGTGGGCCAAGTCCAGGGCTGGACGCACCCTCGAGGAGGGTCTCTTGCAGTTTGTGCACATCCAGCACACGCATTCACATATGTCGTGATATCTGAGTCTAGGTTCGGCCACCACACATAGTCTCGGGCCTTTTGTTTCATATGTGTGCCCCCGGGATGACCAGTATGTAGCAAGTCCAGAATGTGTCTCCGGAGGGTCTGTGGAACGGTCACTCGGTCTCCCCATAAAACACAGTTGCCAGCCACAGTTAATTCTAGACGCCTACGGAAGTAAGGTTCATAATCATGTGTGACAGTTGCAGGCCAACCGTACCGTACCCAGGAGAGTATTGTCTTAAGGAAGGTATCCTTGGCTGTATGGGCTTCTACCTCCCCACAAGACAGAAAGGACAGGCTGGTGTAACAACAACTCTTGACTGGTGGAGAAGAGTCTGTTAATGTCCTTGTCAGACGGGACATGGTGTCCGCATTAGCATTGGCATCATGCCTGCGATACTGGATTTTGTAGCTATATTCTCCCAAGAATAGGGCATAGCGTTGAAGACGGGCCGCAGTAGTCTGGGAGAAGCCTTTGTCAGGGCTAAAGATCTGAAGGAGTGGTTTATGATCAGTCAGTATGGTGAATTCCCTACCATACAGGTAAAGATGAAACTTCTTAATTGCCCATATGAGCGCTAGAGCCTCTTTGTCAATGTGAGAGTAATTGCTTTCTGCTTTTGTCAAGGACCTGGAGGTGAATGCCACAGGTTTCTCTGACCCATCTGGTAAAACGTGAGATAGCACAGCCCCTAGACCATAGGGTGAGGCATCACAAGCCAAGGTGAGAGGCCTTTGGAGGTCATAATGCACGAGCATGCGTGACGCCAACAGCTTTCGCTTAGAAACTTCAAAAGCATGTTGGCATGCAGCCGACCAGTTCCATCTGGAGTGTTTCTTGAAAAGCTTATTCAACGGAAACAAAGTGTGTGCTAGATCTGGCAGGAATTTGTGGTAATAGTTCAGCAAGCCCAGGTATGATCGCAGCTGTTGGGCGTTGGTTGGTGCTGGAGCTTTTACTAAAGCATCAACTTTGGCTTCCGTGGTGTGTACACCCTCTGCATCCACAAGGTGGCCACAAAACTCCAATTTAGGTACCATGAATTGGCATTTCGCCAAGTTCACTTTTAGAACCTGCTCTTGGAGTCTCGCCAACACAAGCTCCACGTTACACTTGTGTTCCTGGTCCGTCAGGCCTGTGATGTGCATGTCATCTAACAGGCACTGTGTGAAAGGAATGTCCGCCAAAATCTCATCCATTTTGCGTTGCCAAATGGCGGGGGCGGAGGCTACACCAAACACCATCCGATTGTATTCATACAGTCCCTTGTGAGTGTTGATGGTTAGAAACTTGCGGGATGAAGGGTGGACCTCAAACTGTAAATAAGCTTGCCTGAGATCAAGCTTGGTGAACTTTTGACCTCCTGCAAGAGAGGCAAAAATGTCATCTACTCTGGGTAGGGGATACTGGTCTATCTCCAGTTGAGAATTTAGTGCCATGCGGAAATCGCCACAAATACGTAAGTCCCCATTCGCTTTCTTTACTGGTACAACTGGTGATGCCCACTCGCTGTGTTCTACCTTTGAGATGACACCTTGTTCCTCCAGCCGGCTTAGTTCAGCTTCCACACCTGCTCGGAGTGCGAAAGGTACCGTCCGAGCTTTGAAGAACCTAGGCTGGGCGTTGGGTTTCAGCCTGAGTCTCACACAGTCATGCTTTATTTTCCCCAAATGGTTATCAAAGACTTGTGGGAATCGCTGTTTCAGGGATTCCACCCATCCCTCTTCATCCCCTGATGGGATGGTCAGGGTATTGCAGGGGTTAATGGCGATGTCTGGCATGCCAAAGTGAGCAATCCAGTCTCTCCCAAAGGTAGGGGTTCCCCCATGTTCTAGGATATATAATGGCATTCTCTTTGTCTGACCCTTGTAGGATACCTGTACTTTCACGTACCCCAGTGGGTGGAGTATCTGCTTTGAGTATGTCTGCAGTTTGATTGGTGTTGGACGGACAGTTGTTCGGATCAGAAGTTTTCTCCATTCTTTCTGGGTGATAACTGAAACTGCTGCTGCTGTGTGTACATCCATCTTGAGTTTCTTTCCTTCCACGGTTACCTCTACAGTCATTGCTGAGGGTGCTGAATGCATATGATGTATGTCTAATCTGTGGAGCACTTCCTCATCCTCTGATTCAGATGACGATGTATATCTTCCCACCATATATGCCTTTGTCCGGGTGTTCAGAGGTTGTTTTTTTCGCACCTTCTTACTACGGCAGACTCGTTTCAGATGGCCTGCCTTACCACAATTATGACAGAACTGATCCTTAAACCGGCAGACTTTGTGATCATGGTCTGTATTCCCACAACGGTAGCAAGCTGACTCCCGGCTTGGTGAGGGTCTATATTTACAGTTAGCTGCAGTTGGCTTGACTGCTGTTCTGAAAACGTCCTCTTTAACCTCTTCCCTTCTGCTCTGGGGGTTCAATGCCTCTGTATCTTTTACAGCCATTTCCAGCACTGAAGCTATCTCAATTGCCTTTGTAAGGGTTAGGTCTTTCTCTGTTACCAGTCTCTTTTGGCTAGACTAACTATTTAGTCCCATGACAAATTTATCCCTCAGTGCAGTCGGTAAGTACTCCCCAAAAGAACAGGTTGAGGCTAGTCTGCGAAGGGCAAGCACATAAGCCTTAATATCTTCACCCTGCTGCTGCTGTTGCTGATAGAACCGGAATCTTTCTGCAATCTCTAGTGGTTTAGGCTGGAAGTGATTTCCTAACAGTGTCAGGAGCTCTGCCAAAGTCTTAGTTGTTGTTTTTTCAGGGAAAAGGAGATCCCTGAGAGTCTCATATGTCCTAGCACCAACCACTGTCAGAAATACTGCTACTTGCCTGTCGCCTGGGATGGCATTTGCACAGAAATACTGTTCCAGCCTCTCAATCCAGGAACTCCAGGTTGTCTGTTCTCCATCAAATTCACTTAATGTCCCAATCAATGTCATTTTCCTGCTGGGCTCTGTGGGTGTTTGTATCCAGCTAACAATCCAGAGTTTTTTTTTTTTTTCTTCTTCTTTTTTTCTTTCTTTTCTCACACGGATAGTAACCTTGTAAATCCCATCCTCGTCGCCACTGTTATATTCTCCATGTTGTGAGAGACACAGGACTCTGGTCTGGAACAACGGATGTTTATTCAGGACTCACTGTACACTACAACATGCATTACAGGACAGCTCTGTATATCAATGCATCTCTTACATGTCTCTAAGATGGCCACTCTGCCCCTTGACCATTGTCTTCACTCCTGGGTGGAGCCAGCCTTAAAGAAACAGTACATGTGAAACCCTTCAGGTATAACACCCTCTGCCACTGATCCCACCTCCCCATCCCTCTGCCACTGATCCAATCCCCCACCACCATCCTTCTGCCACTGATCCCATACCCCAACCACTATCCCTCTGCCACTAATCCCATTCCCCCCACCACCAACCCTTTGCCACTGACCCTATCACCCCACCATCCCTCTGCCCCTGATCTAATCTCCCCCCACCATCCCTCTGTTACTTGTTTCACCCCCCCACCACCATCCCTCTGCCATTGATCCCACTCCCCCACCACCATCCATATGCCACTGATCCCATCCCCCACCACCACCATCCCTCTACTACTGATCCCATCTCTCCACCATCCCTCTGTTACTTATCCCATCCCCCCACCATCCCTCTGCCACTGACCTAATCCCCCCACTACCATCCCTCTGCTACTGGTCCCATCCTCCCCACCATCCCTCTGCCAATGATACCCTCTCCCCCAACCATCCCTCCGCCACTGATCTAATCCTCCCACCTCTATCCCTCTGCCACTGATCCCCCTCACCCCCCACCATCCCTCCACTACTGATCCCATCCTCCCACCTCTGTCCCTCTGCCACTGATCTTACCCCCCACCACCACTATCCCTGCCACTGATCCCACCCCCCCCCACTATCCCTCTGCCACTGAAACCCACCCCCCCCACTGATCCCACCACCACCATTGATCCCATCCCCCCATCACCGCCAATAATCCCACCGTTGCCACTGATCCCATCCCCCCTCCCACCACCACTGCCACTGACCCCATCCTCCCAAAACCACTACTGCAACTGATCTCAAGGGGGCACTCAGGAGAATCAAAGGGGCACTCTGCAGGTACTGTTTTAGTACCTCCAGAGTGCCCCCTTATATCTTCCTGAGTGCTCCCTTACATACTCCAAAATGCCCCCTAGTAATAGTAAGGTCAGTTGCAGAACTACCAGGGTCTCAAAGGTTGCACTTGTGACAGGGCCCTGGTGTTCCACCACCAGTGGGGGCCTCAAGATGGCAGCAGGGGGCCCGCTGCAGAAAATGAGAAAGCACCATGGGATGAGGTCAGGGGGGCCTTTCATGGTTGCTTGCACTAGGGCCCTGAAGGTTGTAGTTACGCCTCTGGTAGGCCACCATTACTTCCAAACATTCTCAGTCTCTCCTTCTTCCTTTCTGTAAGTATCTGATCAATTTGGATACATAATTGGGTGAAAGCCTCAAGATCATTAGGAGTCTCTACTCTGGTGAGCTCATTTTTTACATGTTCAGAGAGCCCTTGGCAAAACTGACTTTTTTGTGCTGCTGGGTTCATAGTGGTACCTGTGATCTAACATCAGAATTCAGCTGTGTACTTAGCAATGGCACATCTACTCTGCTGTAAACTATGCAACTTTGTTGGGATCATCAAAATCTTAATTCATCATGGTCACAAAAAAATCACAAAGCAGTTGCACTGTCATTTTCTACGTAAGTGAAGGTCCAAACTAGGGCTTCCTCAGTCAGAAGGTTGATAAAAAAACAATACCTTTATTGTAAACGCAGCGGGATGCATTTAAGATATATGCGACATTGGTTAAGAAAACCCCTATAATGTCAGCGATCTCCATTGAATTTGAGTGGTAGGTACATAGACATGCGGTCATTTCTAGAAAGTAAGTCCAGCAATCGTCTCTGGAGAGCATGGATTTCTTACCGTTGCCTTTTCACCACTCTTTCTAGTTCAGAAAATGTTTCTTGCTAGAACTTTTGCAGCTCTGCAATTTGCTGCCTGTAAAGAGCCACAGTATTTGCTATAGAGGCATCCATGTTTGGGTCAGATTATTATGTAATGTCAGGAATCACACTTAGAGACCAGTAGCTATAGCAGTAGACAGGCTCCCACTAACCAGCAAAATAGATATACAAAGCAGGTAACACTGGCGGATGATGCAGTCTCACCCAAGGTGCGTGATCTAAGCATGAACAGTGCAATTCACATGGTTGTCACACATTTGACTGCAAAAATAAGGTTAAAACAGAAAGGCCAGGAGGCGTCACATCACTTACTTACCGCATGTCAGCAGCTGTTGATGCAGGATTCAAATGCAGATCAGGCTTCAGAGGAAAGGGGGATTTAGGTGCATGTCTAAAGCTACACTTACTAAGCATTAAAGATTCTTTCTAGTATGAGTAGGCACTACAACCACTTTAAAGCACTGCTAGTTCCAGCGTCATAAATCAGTCCAAGTGTCACAGTTACTGGGTCAGGCTCTAAAATCAGTACCTATAGCGGTAGGCAGGCTCCCACCAACCAGCAGGAAAGTTATACAAGAGGTCACCCTGTTGGATGACACAGGCTCATCCAAGGTACTGGGTCTATGCATTAAACTGTATTCACCAGAACTCCTGATGGTGCAGATGGGTCTTGCTGTATGTTAGTACCAGGTCACAGTCAAATAGGAAGTGTAGGACCGCACTCAGGATAGATGAAAGCAATAATGTTCTTTATTCCTCAAAAATTGGTGAACAGACAGACAGTGTAAAAGAACAGACGCGTCCAAGGGGTTGACGCGTTTCACGGCGCGAACAGCCGCTTACTCATAACTCATATGAGTAAGCGGCTGTTCGCGCCGTGAAACGCGTCAACCCCTTGGACACGTCTGTTCTTTTACACTGTCTGTCTGTTCACCAATTTTTGAGGAATAAAGAACATTATTGCTTTCATCTATCCTGAGTGCGGTCCTACACTTCCTATTTGCATATTTCCGGATGGCGGATCTGACCAGCACCGGGTTTGACTATTACACCTGAGTGGCTTTCCCTCTTTCCAGAACCAGGTCACAGTCCTCAGGATCACCCCACCAGGAAGTGAGCAAGCCAGGGTCTAGTAACAGATATAGCAGGTAAGGATCAAGCTGAAGCGTAGTCAGGAAACAATCCAAAAGGTTGGTAACCAGTGGTTGCGGGTTGGGATCAAGCAGAAGCATAGTCGAGGAACAAGTAAAAATTGGTAATGAGCTATAGTAAAGATACAGATGGCAGCAGGAGTGACAAAAGCAAGACATTGGCTGGAGACAGTAAAATAATCTGGCACACAGGGAATGCAAATGCATGGCCCAAAGGGGAAGTTCATGGGAGGAGTAAAGGGTTCAAGATTCAAGAGAAAAAAAGAAACAAGGCAAGGTTGCCTAAGGAATCAACCAGGGAGCTATCCAGCATCTCAGGTGGCTCTGCAAGAAGAGATACTGCCAGACACAGCAGAGGTTGTAGGTTAAGATCAAGGTCCTGATACCAAGTCTTACTGTACTGCAAATCCTCAAGCAAATCCTACTTGTGTATCTGGGCCATGATGTGTAAACTTTATATCTAATTGCCGTAAGGACATCTTACAGAATGCTTAACAGCATAGCAGCTTATATAGAGAAGGAGATTTGCTGGTAGATTATCGGTTCTATGAGTTATTTTTCTTTATAAAAATGTTTGTACTCCACCAAAGCTACTTTTTAGCTATACGGTATGTGCTTCCAAAGTGTCCTACACAACAGTTTATTATATTGTTCAATTTACAGTGGCTTCATGCTTAGCAATGCTGCCTTGCTGAAATCCAGGCAACAATTCCTACTTGTTGGATTATGAAGATATAGTTTATGCATTATGCATTGTCTCCACTTGCCTCTCCAAAGAGTTACAAGTAATCTGACTCTAAGACTACTTATAGTGGACCTCAGTGGTGGATGGTGCTCAAAATTTTTTGGGGGGGGGGGGGGGCACAAACAGAAAAATGTAATAGGCATTGCTTTGCGGCAAAAAAAGCTGTAAAAAATTGCGTGACTTAACAAACAATCATTAGGTTGGTTCAAGATTGACCAGCGTGTTCCCATTCAAGGCACAGTGACCAGCATGTCCTTTATCAATGCACAGTGACCAGCATGTCCCCCATCAATGCACAGTGACCAGCTTGTCCCCCATCAATGCACAGTGACCAGCATGTCCCAGATCAATGCACAGTGTCCAGCATGTCCCCCATCAATGCACAGTGTCCAGCATGTCCCCCATCAATGCACAGTGTCCAGCATGTCCACCATCAATGCACACTGACCAGCATGTACCCCATCAATGCACAGTGACCAGCATGTCCCCCATTAATGCACTGTGACCAGCATGTCCCCCATCAATGCACAGTGTCCAGCATGTCCCCCATCAATGCACAGTGTCCAGCATGTCCCCATTCAATGCACAGTGACCAGCATGTCCCCCATCAATGCACAGTGACCAGCATGTCCCCCATCAATGCACAGTGACCAGCATGTCCCCCATCAATGTACAGTGACCAGCATGTCCCCCATCAATGCACAGTGTCCAGCATGTCCCCCATCAATGCACAGTGACCAGCATGTCCCCCATCAATGCACAGTGACCAGCATGTCCCCCATCAATGCACAGTGACCAGCATGTCCCCCATCAGTGCACCAATGCACAGTGACCAGCATGTCCCCCATCAATGCACAGTGACCAGCATGTCCCCCATCAGTGCACCAATGCACAGTGACCAGCATGTCCCCCATCAATGCACAGTGACCAGCATGTCCCCCATCAATGCACAGTGACCAGCATGTCCCGCATCAATGCACCAATGCACAGTGACCAGCATGTCCCCCATCAATGCACAGTGACCAGCATGTCCCCCATCAATGCACAGTGTCCAGCATGTCCCCATTCAATGCACAGTGACCAGCATGTCCCCCATCAATGCACAGTGACCAGCATGTCCCCCATCAATGCACAGTGTCCAGCATGTCCCCCATCAATGCACAGTGACCAGCATGTCCCCCATCAATGCACAGTGACCAGCATGTCCCCCATCAATGCACAGTGACCAGCATGTCCCGCATCAGTGCACCAATGCACAGTGACCAGCATGTCCCCCATCAATGCACAGTGACCAGCATGTCCCCCATCAATGCACAGTGTCCAGCATGTCCCCATTCAATGCACAGTGACCAGCATGTCCCCCATCAATGCACAGTGACCAGCATGTCCCCCATCAATGCACAGTGACCAGCATGTCCCCCATCAGTGCACAGTGACCAGCATGTCCCCCATCAATGCACAGTGACCAGCATGTCCCCCATCAATGCACAGTGACCAGCATGTCCCCCATCAATGCACAGAAACCAGCATGTCCCCCATCAATGCACAGTGACCAGCATGTCCCCCATCAATGCACAGTGACCAGCATGTCCTCCATCAATGCACAGTGACAAGCATGTCCCCCATCAATGCACAGTGTCCAGCATGTCCCCCATCAATGCACAGTGACCAGCATGTCCCCCATCAATGCACAGTGACCAGCATGTCCCCCATCAATGCACAGTGTCCAGCATGTCCTCCATCAATGCACAGTGACCAGCATGTCCCCCATCAATGCACAGTGACCAGCATGTCCCCCCTCAATGCACAGTGACCAGCATGTCCCCCATCAATGCACAGTGACCAGCATGTCCCCCATCAATGCACCAATGCACAGTGACCAGCATGTCCCCCATCAGTGACCAGCATGTCCCCCATCAATGCACAGTGACCAGCATGTCCCCCATCAATGCACAGTGACCAGCGTGCCCCCATCAATGCACAGTGACCAGCGTGTCCCCATTCAATGCACAGTGTCCAGCATGTCCCCCATCAATGCACAGTGACCAACATGTCCCCCATCAATGCACAGTGACCAGCGTGCCCCCCATCAATGCACAGTGACCAGCGTGTCCTCATTCAATGCACAGTGTCCAGCATGTCCCCCATCAATGCACAGTGACCAACATGTCCCCCATCAATGCACAGTGACCAGCGTGTCCCCCATCAATGCACAGTGACCAGCGTGTCCCCATTCAATGCACAGTGTCCAGCATGTCCCCCATCAATGCACAGTGACCAGCATGCCCCCCATCAATGCACAGTGACCAGCGTGCCCTTCATCAATGCACAGTGACCAGCGTGTGGGGGGGGGACAGAGCATGGGGGCTACCTTCTGTCTGCTGGGGGGGGAGGACAGAGCATGGGGGCTACCTTCTGTCTGCTGGGGGGGAGAACCGAGCATGGTGGGCTACCTTGTGTCTGCTGGGGGGGGCAGAGCATGGGGGCTACCTTCTGTCTGCTTAGGGGGGGACAGAACATCTACCCCCCCCATCAGACAGGAGGTAGGCCCTCCATGCTCTGCCCCACCCCCCCAGCAGACAGGAGGTAGGCCCTCCATGCTTTGTCCTCCCCCCCAGCAGACAGGACGGTCCGAGGTAGGCCCTCCTTGCTCTGTCCTCCCCCCCCAGCAGACAGGACGGAGGTAGGCCCTCCATTGTGCTCTGTCATCCGGCTCCTCCCCATTAGCAGACAGCAGGTGTTCTGCCTGGTAATCGATGTCCTCTTGAGGCAGCGGAGCGGCATTACAGACAGTCAGTCAGTCATGACGATGAGTGACTTACCTGCTCCTGCTGCCTTCTTCAATCTTCTTCACTCTCTCTCTCCCTGATGCCGCTGCACTGTAGAAGCAGAGGAGGTGGGTGGAGCGTGGAGGCGAAGCTAACTGGAGCAGAGGAATGAATGAATGATCATGTGGCAGCACCCGGGGCGGACCGCCCCCCCCCCCCGCCCCTGCCTGCATGATTGGTCCAGGCTGGAGTCTGGACCAATCACAGCCAGGACAGGAGTCAGTGGGGGAGTATCGGGGCGCATTGCTCTGCGACCGATGACAGCCAGAACGGCGGCCAATCGGCGCCTCTGCCTGGGCCAACAGGGATGCCAACCCCCCCCCCCCCCATAGCCAGCAATAGGTCCGGCGGGCGCCCCATGGTGGCTTTAAATGGTAATTTTTTTTTTTTTTAAGATGATTGGGTGATTAAGATTATTGACCCGGCCGCCACTGGTGGACCTTCACTCAAAAGTGAAAGCACTGCTCATCCTCCTCCCCACTCCCACCGTTAACACATTTGATTTAAGCTTTTTTTTTTTTTTTTTTTTGACAGGTACCCGCTTCCACTTCCTCAATTCTCACCAAGGTGAAAACAAATTTGCTTGTCCTGCCCCTCCCCCAAAATTCAGCCTCCTGGGACACAGCACACATTCTAAGAAGCTGCAGGATTAGTCTCACTGTGCAGCATAATCTTGCTCGTGTGCAGTGAGGAGCCAACTACAAATCATCACAGCTGGCACCCAAATCAACGATGGCAGCATTGGGGACCTGCAGCAGTTAATCAGTGCTGAAAAGTGCTGAACTCCATGAACTTGTAGCTGCTGATTTTTTTTGTTTTTTTAAAGGATTGACATTTTACCAGAACGTGTATGTTAACCAAAAACTGAAATTGACATATTACTAATCCTTAGATGTGGTGACTGCATTCATTTTCTCTTTCAGAATTGTTTTCCTTTACTTTTACCTGCTAATCCTGCCACTAACACATTTCTTGTCCTAGGATGACAGCACTTACATACTCCTTTGTATCTATGGAGGAAGCCATGGTTGTTACCCTAACAATAGACTACAAAAAACATCTCTTCATTTCCATTGCATAGGTGATGGAAGAAATAGTAGTTTATGTAAGACCCTCCTAGGTAGGTGCTAGAGAGAGAGGGTATAGTTTTGAATCCTTTCTGCTTACCATAGAGATTGCAGGTAAATCTATGTTGTTCTCTGCTAACCAGAGAGCTGGATCTGCTAGTAAGGCCTGCTCAATATGCTCAAGTGCAACTCAGTCTGTCTGCAGAATGTTTCACACTGGTCCAATAGGGAGGCATATTGGACAGTGGGAAGAAACCTGAGAAATGAGTGCAGAGGCCTATAATACAGCCCTGGTGAATTGGCAGAGGAAAGTGCATCTGTGCATGCTGGGATACTGTATAAATGCCAGGAGCACATGTGCTCGGCGTCTTTCAGCTGGAGAGCAGAATCCCAGAGGGAGAGGGCGGCTGCCTCCTCCTCTGTAGAGGTGCCATGTGGCCTCAGTTAGTCGACCTGAGGGCCTGAAGAGCTAGAGAAAAACTGAACCCGGAAGTTCTACAGAGCGGTGACTGAGAGGGCAGACACTGAAGTATCTGATTCATCAGTACAATGAGTACAGATCTGTGTCAAAGGGCCTAACCTGAGGGGGGACAGCCCTGCAAGTAGAAGAATCAGTAGACGGGTGTCAGTAAAGGGGATGCTAGTGAGTATCCTGAAGAGAATGTAGATCACCAAGTCTATTGTTGGAGAAAGGGCAAGGAGACTTAACCCTTTCTATACATGTGGCAGTATGGTTTAAGCAATGTGACTGTTTCCACAAGCAACCTGGTGAGGCCAAGGGAGAGTTGCCCTTATCCAATGTGCAGAGTTCCAGTTGGAGTATCCTACTATTCCCTTCTCCCTTCCAAGTGCCACAATAAATACTAAAAACCAATACCCCTTGACTGTTTATTGAACAATGAGCCATATGCAGTTAGGTTGAATGTGTGGACTGTACCCCAAGTGACTGTGTGCTGGTAATCAGAGGAGGCCCAACAAGTCATCATACAGCAAGCCCTACAGGGACAGTGCTACGTTTATTTGGAATAATATGGAAGGAAGATAACATTGTTTGATATAAGGCCTTACCTATGTATAAATTGATCTATATTGTTCGGGGGTGTCTGAAGAAGCTTGATAGAATTTGTTCCTGTTGGACATCTGCTGAATCAGGAGATATAGAAGTCTAATCTTGTTAAGTCTATTTTTCTGCTGAAACCCATTATGGTGCTTCACTAGTCCTGATTTGGATAAGTCACATATGTGCCCTTGTATTCAGCTTTTATTAGAAATGCTATTGTATGTATTTTGTGTTTTACCTTTACCAGCTGTTTGTTTCTGGCATTTGTACATCTGATGGGCTTCAAGTAAGCTTTTTCTGTACCTATGTAAACTTGTGTTTTTAAATTCGTATATATTGCTGACCCATCAGTATGTACCCTGTTCCATGCCATTTTTTTGTTTGTTCTTTTTTAAAAATTAATCAAAGCGCCTTTTAAAAAACATTGATTGATAAGTTAAGCTCGCTGGAAGTGATAGGGACACTGGATTTCTGGCAAGATCAACATGTATTGTCTGTACTAGTTAAAACTATTCTTTGGCTGGAAAATGAAAATGAATGCAGCCACCACATTTAAGCACAGGTAAACTTCAATACAGCTGCAACAAAAAGTATGCGAACCCTTTGGAATGATATGGATTTCTGCACAAATTGGTCATAAAATGTGATCTGATCATCATCACAACAATAGACAATCACAGTCTGCTTATACTAATAACACACAAAGAATGAAATGTTGCCATGTTTTTATTGAACACACCATGTAAGCATTCACAGTGCAGGTGGAAAAAGTATGTGAACCCTTGGATTTAATAACTGGTTGAACCTCCTTTGGCAGCAATAACTTCAACCAAACGTTTCCTATAGTTGCAGATCAGATGTGCACAACGGTCAGGAGTAATTCTTGACCATTCCTCTTTACAGAACTGTTTCACTTCAGCAATATTCTTGGGATGTCTGGTGTGAATCGCTTTCTTGAGGTCATGCCACAGAAATCAATCGGGTTGAGGTCAGGACTCTGACTGGGCCACTTCAGAAGGCGTATTTTCTTCTGTTTAAGCCATTCTGTTGTTGATTTACTTCTATGCTTTGGGTCATTGTCCTGTTGCAACACCCATCTTCTGTTGAGCTTCAGCTGGTAGACAGATGGCCTTAAGTTCTCCTGCAAAATGTCTTGATAAACTTGGGAATACATTTTTCCTTCGATAATAGCAATCCGTCCAGGCCCTGACGCAGCAAAGCAGCCCCAAACCATAATGCCCCACCACCATACTTCACAGTTGGGATGAGGTTTTGATGTTGGTGTGCTGTGCCTCTTTTTCGCCACACATAGTGTTGTGTGTTTCTTGCAAACAACTCAACTTTGGTTTCATCTGTCCACAGAATATTTTGCCAGTACTGCTATGGAACATCCAGGTGCTCTTGTGCAAACTGTAAATGTGCAGCAATGTTTTGTTTTGACAGCAGTGGCTTCCTCTATGGTATCCTCCCATGAAATCCATTCTTGTTTAATGTTTTACGTATTGTAGATTCGCTAACAGGGATGTTCGCATTTGCCAGGGACTTTTGTAAGTCTTTAGCTGACACTCTAGGATTCTTCTTCACCTCATTGAGCAGTCTGCGCTGTGCTCTTGCAGTCATCTTTACAGGACGGCCACTCCTAGGGAGAGTAGCGGCAGTGCTGAACTTTCTCCATTCATAGACAATTTGTCTTACCGTGGACTGATGAACAGCAAGGCTTTTGGAGATACTTTTATAACCCTTTCCAGCTTTATGCAAGTCAACAATTCTTAATCGTAGGCCTTCTGAGAGCTCTTTTGTGCGAGGCATCATTCACATCAGGCAATGCTTCTTGTGAAAAGCAAACCCAGAACTGGTGTGTGTTTTTTTAGAGGGCAGGGCAGCTGTAACCAACACCTCCAATCTCATCTCATTAATTGGACTCCAGTTGGCTGACATCACACTCCAATTAACTCTTGGAAATGTCATTAGTCTAGGGGTTCACATACTTTTTCCACCTGCACTGTAAATGTTTACATGGTGTGTTCAATAAAAACATAGCAACATTTCATTCTTTCATTTTTGCAAGCTGTATATTACATTTTTGTTCTTGTGCTTAGATATGTATTAATCTGACCCTGTATGGCATCTGTCAATAAGTTTATTGTGGTAACATTCTGTTGCAAGATACTTTAAGGTAAATAACTGATATTATTTGGTCTTTAAGGCCCCGTTCACATACAAGCGACGCTACTTCGCACCGCGACCTCCGAGGTTCCGGTGCGAGCAGCACGCCGCGACCTCGGAGCGGCCGCCACGGACTTCATAACATTGAAGTCTATGGCGGTCGCCTCCTGGTCGCCCCAAAGAAGCTCCGGACCCTTTTTCTAAGTCGGAGAGACTTGTGTCGCTCCTATTAGACCGGGTCCGCAGCTTCCCTATGGGAGGCGACCTACGGCGACCTGTGAGGCGACCAGGTCGCCTCACAGGTCGCCTTAGTGTGAACGGAGACTTACAGCTCCTGGATTGCTACCTGAAACATTTACTGCGGCAGGGTGGCCTGACTGTGTGAAACAACGTACCCACATGTCGTATCTTGCTCCTGGTCTGAGGCACGGGTGTGATTGGACACAGCTGGAGCCAATCAGCAGGATCCGCATATCTTTCCAGAGAAAGGCAGAATGGCAATCTGCCTATGTAAACAAGGCAGACTGCCGTTCTGTCAGGGGAGAAGATAGAGATCTTGCGTTCCTGCTAAACAGGAACACAAATCTCTGTCTTCCTCCGGTCAGATCATCCCCGACACAGTTAGCAAGCACCCCTTAGAGACACATTTAACCCTTTAATTGCCCCTGATGTTAACCCCTTCCCTGCCAGTGTCATTAGTACAGTAACAGTTTTATTATAATAATGTAACGGGTCCCTAAAAAAGTGTCAAAAGTGTCAGTTAGATGTCCGATTTGTCTGCCGCAATGTCGCAGTCCCGCTTAAAATCGCTGATCGCCAACATTACTAGTAAAAGGAAAACAAAAAGGGCACAAAATTATCCCATAGTTTGTAGACACAATAACTTTTGCGCAAACCAATCAATATATGCTTATTGGGATTTTTTTTACCGAAAATATGTAGCAGAATACATATTGACCTAAATTGATGAATTGAAGAAATTCGATTTTTTATTGGATATGTTTTATAGGAAAAAGTATAAAATATAGTTTTTTTGTTTTTTTCAAAATTGTCGCTCTTTTTCTGTTTATAGCGCAAAAAATAAAAACCACAGAGGTGATTAAATACCATCAAAAGAAAGCTCTATTTGGGTACGGGATCACATGGTGGCGCAATTGTCAGTTAAAATAACGCAGTGCCATATCATTAAGGGGGTAAAACCTTCCGGGGTTTAAGTGGCTAAAACGGAGCTCCATCCAAAAGGGAAAGTTCCGCTTTAAGCACTCCTCCCCCCTTCTATGCCATATTTGGCATGTCATTTTTTTTTTTTTTTTTGGGGGGGGGGGGCAGGTACCTAGTTTTGACAGGTACACGCTTCCCCTCCTGTTCTGACCGCCTAGACGACCCAAGAGGAAGTTCTCCTCTCCCCCTCCCTCCCTGCAATCTTCTGGGACACATCACACGTCCCAGAACATTGCCCAAACATTAGGAACGCGCAGCATGGCTCACAGATGTGCAGTGTGCACCTGCCTGTGAAGCCACAAGCTGTCACAGCCGGGTGCCCACACTTGTAATGCCGGAGCCGGGGAGAGGAGAGGGAGAGAACGGATCATGGCACAGGTGAGTGTGTGTTTATTAAAAGTAAACAGCTATAGTTTTTTTGTAACTGTTAACTTTTAATGAACACAAAAACAGCTGGAACTCCTCTTTAACCACCTCCCACCCGGGCCATTGTACATATACGGCCGGGTGGGAGTCTCGTCCTTCTGAATGGACTTTCCTGGAACGTCCTTCAGAAGGAGAGAGATCGCGCAGCCGCGGGCGCGCGCAGCGGCGCGATCTCGATGTGCCTGTGTCCCTAGGACACAGAGCAACAAGACTCGGCAGGAGGGCCCTGTGATTGGCCCTCCTGATCACATGACGGCTGTGTCCAATCACAGCCGTCATGTAATGTCAATACAGCCGTTGTAACGGCTTCGATCTCTTCTCCTCCTGACAGATCCTGTCAGTGAGGAGAAGATCAGAGGATCGATTCTGCAGCCGGGGTGATCAGTGAGTATTTCTGATTACTCACTGATCACAGGGGGGTCTGTGCTGGTAATCAGATGATTGATTACCAGTGCAGCCCTGGGGGGAGGGGGTGCCACTAGAGCCACCAGGGATGCCCACCCATGACCACCAGGGATGCCCACCATGGCCACCAGGGATGGCAAACAGGGCTCAGAGAGCCTGCCAGTGGTGCCCCCCTATCAGTGCTGCCCACCAATGCCATCTATCAGTGCTGCCCACCAGTGCCCGTTATTGCCATCTATCAGTGCCGCCCACCAGTGCCCATTATTGCCCACCAGTGCTGCCTATCAGTGCCCATCAGTGCCCCTCATCAGTGCCGATCAGTCCCGCCCATCAGTGCCACCTATCAGTGCCCATCAGTGCCCTCTATCAGTGCCCATCAGTGCCGCCGATCAGTCCCCATCAGTGCTGCCTATCAGTGCCCATCAGCGCTGCCTATCAGTGCCCACCAATGCTGCGTATCAGTGCTATCTATCAGTGCCACATATCAGTGCCCATCAGTGCTGCATATCAGTGCTACCTATCAGTGCCCATCAGTGCTGCATATCAGTGCCACCCCATCAGTGCCACCCCATCAGTGTCTCCTCATCAGTGCCTGTCAGTGCGGCGTCATCAGTGCTCATCAGTGCAGGAAAAAACGTATCTATTAACAAAATTTTATAACCTAAACAAAAAAACTTTTTTTTTTTTCAAACTTTTCGGTCTTTTTTATTTGTGCACCAAAAAAGAAAAAACCTGGCGGTGTTCAAATACCACCAAAAGAAATCTCTATTTGTGGGGAAAAAATGACACAAATTTGGTTTAGGTACAGTGTTGCATGACCGCGCAATTGTCATTCAAAATGCAACAGCGCTAAAAGCTGAAAATTGGTCTGGGAAGGAAGGGGGTTTAAGTGCCCAGTATTGAGGTAGTTAAAGTAATTGCGATCTTTGCATAAAAGATCAAAACTGTAAAACAAAATGTTGTGCAAGTTTACAGTTCCAACCTGTTGAGAAACGCTAAATGGCAAAAACTGTAACTATGCAAACAGTGCTAATTCACATTTTATTTTTATTTTTTTCCTGCAGTTCTGCTAAAATTCATAATTTAATTAAAGTGCCTGCTCCACCTAGTGTCAATGTGACCTAACTACAATCATTTCTGTTTTCTACAGGAGAGGGAAGAATATTTTAGTCAATAAATTTAGTGATAAATTTGTCTATTGCTTGTGTTTGTTTATTCCAGAATTTGGTTCTACAGCTGAAGGTAGACTATAAACACATACAGGCACATTGTAATTAAAAATTATAACTTACATTTCACATTAATGATTTTTTAAAGGGTCAAAGACCAAGTGGGAAATGTATTTAATGATATATTAATTGTAACATTTTAAAATTTTTTTGGAATAAAATGGTATGTGTTTATTTGGTACTCACGAAAAATAAAAATGTTATATAAAAAAAAAAAAAAAAAACACTTTGTCTATGACTGGTAAAATCATTTTGCAACCACAGGAAGACCTCCTGCGCTCTGTAGATTTAAAAAAAAAAAAAGCTATATATATATATATATATATATATATATATATATATGTGTGTGTGTGTGTGTGTGTGTGTGTGTATGTATATATATACATATACATGTATATATATATATATATATATATATATATATATATATATATATATATAGTGGGTACGGAAAGTATTCAGACCCCCTTAAATTTTTCACTCTTTGTTATATTGCAGCCATTTGCTAAAATCATTTTAGTTCATTCTTCTTCCTCGTGAATGTACACATAGCACCCCATACTGACAGAAAAACACAGAATTGTTGACATTGTTGCAGATTTATTAAAAAAGAAAAACTGAAATATCATATGGTCCTAAGTATTCAGACCCTTTGCTGTGACACTCATATATTTAACTCAGGTGCTTTCCATTTCTTCTGATCATCCTTGAGATGGTTCTACACCTTCATTTGAGTCCAGCTGTGTTTGATTATACTGATTGGACTTGATTAGGAAAGCCACACACCTGTCTTTATAAGACCTTCCAGATCACAATGCATGGCAGAGCAAATGAGAATCATGAGGTCAAAGGAACTGCCTGAAGAGCTCAGAGACAGAATTGTGGCAAGGCACAGATCTGGCCAAGGTTACAAAAAGATTTCTGCTGCACTTAAGGTTCCTAAGAGCACAGTGGCCTCCATAATCCTCAAATGGAAGACGTTTGGGACGACCAAAACCCTTCCTAGAGCTGGCCATCCGGCCAAACTGAGCTATCGGGGGAGAAGAGCCTTGGTGAGAGAGGTAAAGAAGAACCCAAAGATCACTGTAGCTGAGCTCCAGAGATGCAGTCAGGAGATGGGAGAAAGTTGTAGAAAGCCAACCATCACTGCAGCCCTCCACCAGTCGGGGCTTTATGGCAGAGTGGCCCGACGGAAGCCTCTCCTCAGTGTAAGACACATGAAAGCCCGGATGGAGTTTGCTAAAAAAAACACCTGAAGGACTCCAAGATGGTGAGAAATAAGATTCTCTGGTCTGATGAGACCAAAATAGAACTTTTTGGCCTTAATTCTAAGCGGTATGTGTGGAGAAAACCAGGCACTGCTCATCAACTGTCCAATACAGTCCCAACAGTGAAGCATGGTGGTGGCAGCATCATGCTGTGGGGGTGTTTTTCAGCTGCAGGGACAGGACGACTGGTTGCAATTGAGGGAAAGATGAATGCGGCCAAGTACAGGGATATCCTGGACAAAAACCTTCTCCAGAGTGCTCTGGACCTCAGACTGGGCCGAAGGTTTACCTTCCAACAAGACAATGACCCTAAGCACACAGCTAAAATAACGAAGGAGTGGCTTCACAACAACTCCGTGACTGTTCTTGAATGGCCCAGCCAGAGCCCTGACTTAAACCCAATTGAGCATCTCTGGAGAGACCTAAAAATGGCTGTCCACCAACGTTTACCATCCAACCTGACAGAACTGGAGAGGATCTGCAAGGAGGAATGGCAGAGGATCCCCAAATCCAGGTGTGAAAGACTTGTTGCATCTTTCCCAAAAAGACTCCTGGCTGTATTAGATCAAAAGGGGGCTTCTACTAAATACTGAGCAAAGGGTCTGAATACTTAGGACCATGTGATATTTCAGTTTTTCTTTTTTAATAAATCTGCAACAATGTCAACAATTCTGTGTTTTTCTGTCAGTATGGGGTGCTAAGTGTACATTCATGAGGAAGAAGAATGAACCTAAATGATTTTAGCAAATGGCTGCAATATAACAAAGAGTGAAACATTTAAGGGGGTCTGAATACTTTCCGTACCCACTGTATATACATATACATGTATATATATATATACATGTATATATTTACCTTCTGTTACCTTCTATTATTCTATGCTAGTATTCTAGCTTTCAGAGAAACTAACGGGGAGTATTGTACATGCAATTTTCAAAGCAGTTATACAAAAAAAAAAAAAAAAACTCCTTTATAAGTAATAGTCATGTCTCTTAAAGTCTTCAGGTTGCATTTTGAGACAAGTTCTATTTAAAAGCGGATCTTCACTGCATCAGAGCCCCACAAACCAAAAACACTATTTAATTCACGTTTAATATTCAAAGCAAACTCCCCCATCCATCTAAGTCTCCATGCTTTTTTTTTTTTTGTGGAGAAATCCCTTTTAAAAAACCCTCAGCATTTCTGGCTATGGCCATCTTGAGTAAGGGCAAATGATTCATGTACAATTTACTTCCTGGAATCCATCTGCCCCTAGTTCAAGCATCCTCCCTTCCTGAAGACTCCTGGGATGTATGACATCATTTGCCTAGGCAAGAAACCAGGAAGTAACTGAAGAAATATAAAAAGAAAAGTTTAAAACAAGTAAATATGATAAACTTTCCTATCTATTTACTAATGCTAGCAGCATAAAAATAATCTATGTTCACTGGTAGAGTGAAGTTCCACTTTAAGAGGAGCAGAGAATCGGTGTGTTACTTAATTTATTCATTTGTGGTTTCAAATGCACTTTATGGAAAATTAAACCCATATCTGCTGTAGCACTTCCAAGAACTCAAAGAGCTAACAGGAAACATTGAATTCAATTAGCCATGCAACACACTAGACAATACAAAATGTAATTGTTCTGAACAAGAAGAGCTAATATGATTGCTGTTATGATGCAACTTTAAAAGATTAAAGAAATCTATTCTAATCTGATCCACTATGTTAAATTTATTACACTATAACAACTAAAATATGAAGTCTACAAACAAATACAACCGCAGAGAGTATTTTGCAACTAGAATAAAACTACAACTTTCCTATTGGAATTATTTTTAACTAAGGAAGGATTAAATAGTTCAAAAAGGCCTGCTTGCTTTGGAAAGTACAAATATTATGGTGGATCCTAGCACTGGGCAGTTTGATATTTACATTAATTGTCCATTATCCATGTAACACTACCCCCAAAGGAGCCACTTGGTAATTTGGGTTCTCTATTCTGCGCCTCAACTCCAAGAACAACCTCTGACACACCTGGTTGAATAAAAGTTACTGCAATCACTTATAGGAACACGAATATTGATACCTTTAACTCAGCTGTGAATTAGCACTAAGAAATAGACACAAGACAGATTAGTGGTAAATGTATTGGTACAGGTTAGAATAAGTGGTGGTTTGGGCATAGATGACTACACAGAGGGTAGGTGCAGACACAATTTGCTAGACAGTATAATCACTATGCCAAACTAACTTAGAATAGAGTTCTATACCACTAGACTGGAAATAAATACTTAAATAAGCCAGAAGTTAAATGTCAGCAATAAACAGTGCATATAAAGCATTAAATGCAATGTATCTATTTTAGAGTGCCCTCTAGGAGAATGTCTAGGACATGGTGCAATGTCCCTTGAGAGGTACCTCTTATTATAAGCATAAGGCAAAGATCTTTGTGTAGCAGCTGTAAAGAAGCAGCCTTTAGTTCTAGCTCCTCAGCTGGCTAGTGTTGTGGCCTAGTTATGCCATTGGTGCACGAGAATAGTCCCAGTCAAGCCTGCAGGCAGCAATAAGGCTACTGGATGGTTGCATGGTAAGTTCCTATAGGGCTCAGTTTCTCTAGCAGCAGATAGCAAATCCCAACAACAGCAGCTCACCATCTGAAAATACACAGCGATTAGTACTCTCCTTTGCACCCAGGTGACTGTTGGCACCCCTGAACTTATCATGCTGGATCCTGCTCCCGATATGCAGCAGTGATAGTGCACATTGGACAGAAATCTGCCCCTCATAAAGGAGAGAAGGATACGCGCTTAGGATAAAAATCGCAATTAAAATCATAGGAAATTGGCTGCAGCCTACCTCATAACTGTTCACAAATAATGTGCAGTGAAGATGAAGGGATGGTAGGGAGGTAAGTGGCGCTGTCAAATATAGGTAAAAGGATACAAGAGAAAATATGTATATATGTGTCCACACTGTAAGAACTTCTTGCCAGATGAGTGTTCAAATAATACTTAAGTACATGAAATAAACATCAAGTAAATACTTCTACGTAATGTGCTGGTTAATATACACCAAAAATGGACATAAATAAATAAATAATATGCTGAATTAATACCCAAATAAGTGACTGATAGTGGTAAAAGGAAAGGGACCCTTTTATAGAAATAAAGTGCATATAAATAAGGTGACAAAGTGTCTCAGTGGTATAAATTATTCGATGTATCAAAAATCATTGGTAAACCAAAAAGGTGCAAATATAAAGTGCTACCGTGACTTTATGTGCATATACTCTGTACAGAGCGAACCCCAAAGGGAAGGGGTGGGTGCAAGTGAATACTACTCAGTATTCAAACTAATACAACATTGTTTTTTAAAAAAGCAGGTAATTAATGGTGCAATGAGATGCGATTCCAGATCGCATGCATAGTAAAGGAGGTGGAAAATTGCAGAGAAATATATACAATAAGGTGTCTATCACCTTTATAAAGTGAGGTATGAGTCTCCAAAAAAATTATTATAATGGTCCCAATCGCACAACAAAGTGCTCCAGTGCAGGTTTTAAATCGGTGCAACTATATTAATAATATAATGGTCCCAATCGCACAACAAAGTGCTCCAGTGCAGGTTTTAGATCGGTGCAACTTCACATCAGAGGTGACACCATGTCACCCCTCTCTCTCTCTCTCTGTCACCCCCTCTCTCTCTCCCTGTCACCCCATCTCTCTCCCTGTCTCCCCATCTCTCTCTCCCTGTCACCCCCTCTCTCTCCCTGTCACCCCACTCTCTCTCTCCCTGTCACCCCCTCTCTTTCTCCCTGTCACCCACTCTCTCTCTCCCTCTCTCTCCCTGTCACCCCCTCTCTTTCTCTCTCTCTCTCCCTGTCACCCCTCTCTCTCTCTCTCCCTGTCACACCCTCTCTCTCCCTGTCACCCCATCTCTATCTCCCTGTCACCCCCTCTCTCTCTCTCTCTCCGTGTCACCCCCTCTCTCTCCCTGTCACCCCCCTCTCTTTCTCCCTGTCACCCCCTCTCACTCCCTGTCACCCCCTCTCTTTCTCCCTGTCACCCCTTCTCACTCCCTGTCACCCCCTCTCTTTCTCCCTGTCACCCTCTCTCTCTCTCTCTACTTGTCCCCCCTCTCTCTCTCCCTCCCTGTCACCCCCTCTCTCTCTCTCCCTGTCACCCCCTCTCTCTCCCTCTCTCCCTGTCACCCCCCTCTCTCTCTCCCTGTCACCCTTCTCTCTCTCCCTGTCACCCCCTCTCTCTCTCTCTCTCCCTGTCACCCCCCCCCCTCTCTCTCTCTCTCTCTCCCTGTCACCTCTCTCTCTCTCTCTCTCCCTGTCACCCCCTCTCTCTCCCTGTCACCCCTCTCTCTCTCCCTGTCACCCCCCCCCCTCTCTCTCTCTCCCTGTCACCCCCTCTCTCTCTCTCTCCCTGTTACCCCCTCTCTCTCTCCCTGCCACCTCTCTCTCTCCCTGTCACCCCCCTCTCTCTTTCTCTCTCTCCCTGTCACCCCTCTCTCTCTCTCCCTGTCACCCCCCTCTCTCTCTCTCTCCCTCTCTTCCTGTCACCCCCTCTCTCTCCCTGTCACCCCCTCTCTCTTTCCCTGTCACCCCCTCTCTTTCTCCCTGTCACCCCTTCTTACTCCCTGTTATCCCCTCTCTCTCCCTGTCACCCCCCTCTCTCAACCCCTCTCTCTCCCTGTCACCCCCCTCTCTCTCTCCCTGTTACCCCTCTCTCTCTCCCTGTCACCCCTTCTCTCTTTCCCTGTCACCCCCCTCTCTCTCTCCCTGTCACCCCCCTCTCTGTCTCCCTGTCACCCCCTCTCTCTCTCTCTCCCTCTCACCCCCTCTCTTTCTCTCTCTCTCTCCCTGTCACCCCCTCTCTCTCTCTCCCTGTCACCCCCTATCTCTCCCTGTCACCCCATCTCTATCTCCCTGTCACCCCCTCTCTCTCTCTCTCCCTGTCACCCCCTCTCTCTCCCTGTCACCCCCTCTCTTTCTCCCTGTCACCCCCTCTCACTCCCTGTCACCCCCTCTCTTTCTCCCTGTCACCCCTTCTCACTCCCTGTCACCCCCTCTCTTTCTCCCTGTCACCCTCTCTCTCTCTCTACTTGTCCCCCCCCTCTCTCTCTCCCTCCCTGTCACCCCCTCTCTCTCTCTCTCTCTCTCTCTCCCTGTCACCCCCTCTCTCTCCCTCTCTCCCTGTCACCCTTCTCTCTCTCCCTGTCACCCCCTCTCTCTCTCTCCCTGTCACCTCTCTCTCTCTCTCTCCCTGTCACCCCTCTCTCTCTCTCTCCCTCTCTCCCTGTCACCCCTCTCTCTCTCCCTGTCACCCCCCCCTCTCTCTCTCTCCCTGTCACCCCCTCTCTCTCTCTCTCCCTGTCACCCCCTCTCTCTCCCTGTCACCTCTCTCTCTCCCTGTCACCCCCTCTCTCTTTCTCTCTCTCCCTGTCACCCCCTCTCTCTCTCTCCCTGTCACCCCCCTCTCTCTCTCTCTAGCTCTCTTCCTGTCACCCCCTCTCTCTCCCTGTCACCACCTCTCTCTTTCCCTGTCACCCCCTCTCTTTCTCCCTGTCACCCCTTCTTACTCCCTGTTATCCCCTCTCTCTCCCTGTCACCCCCCTCTCTCTCCCCCTCTCTCTCCCTGTCACCCCCCTCTCTCTCTCCCTGTTACCCCTCTCTCCCTGTCACCCCTTCTCTCTTTCCCTGTCACCCCCCTCTCTCTCTCCCTGTCACCCCCTCTCTCTCTCCCTGTCACCCCCTCTCTCTCTCTCTCCCTCTCACCCCCTCTCTTTCTCTCCCTCTCACCCCCCTCTCTCTCACCCTGTCACCCCCCTCTCTCTCACCCTGTCACCCCCCTCTCTCTCTCTTCGTCACCCCCTCTCTCTCTGTTACCCCCCTCTCACTCTCTGTCACCCCACTCTCCCTGTCACCCCCCTCTCTCTCTCCTTCTCACCCCCTCTGTTTCTCTCCCTCTCACCCCCTTCTATCTCTCCCTGTCATCCCTCTCTCTCTGTCACCCCCTCTCTCTCTCCGTCATCCCCCTCTCTCTCTCCCCCTATCATCCCCTCTCTCTCCCCCTCTCTCTCTGTCACCCCCTCTCTCGGTCATCCCATCTCTCTGTCAAATGTTCCCCCTCTGTCACTCTCTGTCAAACGCTCTCTCTTTCTCGGGGGGGGGGGGGGGGCGATACAGCTCCTCGCCAAGGGCTGGAGACCCTAGTTACGCCTCTGCCCTTGGCTAACTGGGAACACCACTGGGGATCCTGTTGTGTATACTCTCAATGACCAGGTATAGTCCGGGTGCACATGTGAGGAACAGTAGGTTTGTATAGTGTAGTACCATTTTAAAAGCGTATAATTTAATAAAGAAAAGTACTCATATATACATGAAATAAATCAAGCATAAAATATCAGCATGAGCCGGGAGGTCTGCCGCACTGAAGCTATTTCAGAACGCTGTACATTCCACGCGGTCCGGAAGTGCATTCCAAAGCAAAGGCGGAAGTGACGCAGTGACTGCCTTTGCTTTGGAATGCACTTCCGAACCCCGTGGAACGCACAGCATTCCGGAATAGCTTCAGCACGGCAGACCTCCCGACTCACGCTTGATTTATAAAGTGCTGACAGGGCTGCCTTTTATCTCCCATAATATTTGTATTAGCCATTGAAACCTTGGCAATAGTGATCCGCCACAACCCAGACATTTTGGAAATAGAGAGCAGGGGGGAGGGAAGAGTCATAAGTGTGCTTTATTCGCTGATGACATTTTGCTGTTCATCACATCCTCGCACACCACGTTACCAAACCTCCTATCGCTATTAAATCGATTCGGGAAAATTTCCGGCTTGCTAGTCAATCATGATAATTCGGAGGTGCTGAACGTTAACTTACCAACCCCAACGTTTCAGAGTATCAAGTCTCGATTCCCCTTTCTATGGCAATCAACGTCCCTCTCTTATTTGGAAATCTGACTTACTTCCAATGTAACCTCACTGTATAAATCTAATTACCCACATTTATTTGCTAAGCTTTTAGAAGATGTGAAGGTGTGGTCTAATGCAAACTTGTCCTGGATGGGAAGAACAACGTCTGTTAAAATGACAGTTCTTCCTAGGTTATTATATTATTTTCAGACTCTGCCAATCCAAGTCCCCCGCAGATGGCATGCGCCGATTCCAATCCAAAATCCTCCATTACATATGGGCGGGGGGGGTCAAGGGTCCCAGAATAGCTCGGGAAACAATGTACACCCCTGAAGACCTGGGTGGTCTGGGAGTGCCCGAGTTTCAGAAATATTACACAGCTGCACAACTAGCCCCATTATGTCAACTTCACAGCCATCACTATTGTCCCGATTGGGTCCCACTGGAGGCTCAGGCTTATTCTCCACTTGCAATTGACCTCATCCTTTGGACTTCTCCATACAGGTACGGCGATTTATGCAGCCAAGCCAGCCTGCTGCAGTATATATGCGGTGGGCGGTTGGCAAGTGGTTAAGCTTAGTGACTGGATGCTCAGAGCAGAACACTGCATCCTGGGATGAAGAGGACGTCCCCCCACTTCCAAATTCTTCATTGTGCTACCCTGCAAGGCACCACACTACTTTTGCAGAAAGATGTGGTAGCCATGTTCAGCTCCTACTGCATATGTTTGTTTCTAGGCCCATACATTCCAGTGGCTTGTCATTACTAATAGTGGTGATGGAGATAAGGAGGGAAGGAGAGAGAAGGAAAGAAATAAGTAAAGAAAGAGGGATGGAGGGACAGCAAGACCCAGATCCTACACCAAAACAGCAATATGTGTATGCCAGAAAGATTTACAATCAGCAGATAAAGATATTCTAATCACCATCCCCCAGAGAGATCCCATCAAACAGATACAAGAGATGGTCAGAGACTATGCAAAAATGATACAGGAGATGGTCAGAGACTGTGCAGACATGATACAGGAGATGGTCAGAGACTGTGCAGACATGATACAGGAGAGGGTCAGAGACTGTGCGGACATGATACAGGAGATGGTCAGAGAGTGTGCGGACATGATACAGGAGATGGTCAGAGAGTGTGCGGACATGATACAGAAGATGGTCAGAGAGTGTGCAGACATGCTACAGGAGATGGTCAGAGAGTGTGCGGACATGCTACAGGAGATGGTCAGACAGTGTGCGGACATGCTACAGGAGATGGTCAGAGAGTGTGCGGACATGATACAAGAGATGGCCAGAGAGTGTATGGACATGCTACAGGAGATGGTCAGAGAGTGTGCGGACATGATACAGGAGATGGTCAGAGACAATGGCGGTGGGTGCTCAATGGGCCAGGGGGGCGGCAGATGGACTGCACCATACACCCCCCCGGCCCCCACCAGGCCGCACACCATACACCCCCCATCCCCCCGGACCACACCAGGACCCCCGTAATGCATACTGAAGTTGTCCTAGAAGTACATCAGAGAACATTTAAAAACTGCATCTTTATGATCTTAAGAGGGGATACATATGTTCTTTATAAAGAAGATTGAATTTAAAAAATAAAAAATATAAAGTGTGTGAATGTGGCTCCCAGAGCACAACAGCTGCAGCTTGCCAAGAGTTAAATCCTCTCCTGCCACCATAGGCTGGGAGGGAGAACGTGGCTGTGAGTTTCAGGTGTGCTCTTTCTATTGCCCCGCTGCAGAAAACGTCTGATGACGAAACGCGTACAGCGCCGTCACATCACTTCCGGTTCCGGTATCCTGGTGGAACGCATTAGAAACTTTTAAATACATAAAGGGAATCAACTCGGTAAAGGAGGAGAGCATATTTAAAAGAAGAAAAACTACCACAAGAGGACACAGTTTTAAATTAGAGGGGCAAAGGTTTAAAAGTAATATGAGAAAGTATTACTTTACTGAGAGAGTAGTGGATGCATGGAATAACCTTCCTGCAGAAGTGGTAGCTGCAAATACAGTGAAGGAGTTTAAGCATGCATGGGATAGGCATAAGGCTATCCTTCATATAAGATAGGGCCAGGGACTATTCATAGGATTCAGATATATTGGGCAGACTAGATGGGCCAAATGGTTCTTATCTGCCGACACATTCTATGTTTCTATGTTTCACGCTCTGAATTGTCTTTTAACATGTGAGTACCCATTTATTGTACATTGATTTTGAATAAAGGTGTAAACGATATTACACTATCGAGCCTTTCTTTGCCCTATGTGACCCTCCCACCCGCACATACCATTGAGTGACTGGACCCCACTCACGGACCGCCGGATATCACATTACCAGGAGAAGACTCCACTAAGCCTGTTTTCTCTTTGGGACACCCGGGACCCCCAGGGACTGCCCACAACACTCTCCCCCAGCACAGAAGTGAGCTAAAGAGTCAAAGGAAGGAGCACCCAGCTATATTCCAATACCCGCTCTATACCCCTGTGTGGGGTGGGTATATCTGGTTAGTAGGTCTTTCTACTAGGGGTCACCCCGCACCTCGCCAGTCACCCACCTTGGGGTTATCGTAAGGTTGTTCCCACTATTTACCCGCACATCTCTCAAGTCATGGACTAATTTCCCTTTCTCTTTTTCAATATTGGCCTATTGGACTTTATTCCAGTCAGACATCTAACTGTCATTCATTGTGCACATTTTTGCACTATTCGTTGTGTGATTCAACTATTAATCTTTTTTCACTTTATTTTCAGTGCTATTTATCAAGCACTGCATATCACCAGCACATATTAATTCTACCACTGCATCTATCTATTTATTCAGATCTTATCATACCACTTACCATTTATTATTTTGGTACGCACTTTGCACTTTCTCCACGTTTTTTCACTGGTCATTTACTCATATTGCATTTTATTAGATGTTGATTGCATAATAATTTCAAGTGTTTTTTTAATATATATTTATTATTGCTCTATTTTACACATATATATGTTGTGCACAACTATATCACAGTTTTATATTTATTTATTTATTTTATTTACACCCACTGTACCGGCAGCGCCAACTACCCTATTTCCTACTTACCATGCTATAGAAGATGGTCAGAGAGTGTGCAGACATGATACAGGAGATGGTCAGAGAGTGTGCGGACATACTACAAGAGATGGGGTCAGAGATTGTGGACATGATAGAGATTGTCTTGTGTACAGAGAAGAAGAGGGTGATAAATCTCCTTTAGTCCTATGGTGTCCTGGTCGGTCCCTGGACTCCTCCGTCCACAGCCTGGCCGCTCCATTCACCGGTGTCTCCGGGGGGCGTTCCCACTTCATTCAGGGTGGCACCATGATGTCATTGTGCATGTGCCCCCCGCCCGAGCTCGAATTGGCCAAGCTGGGCCAAGCTTGCCTGAGCAGCGCATGTGCAGTTCTAAAGTCAGTCCACAGCCATGTTTTTACAGGCGGAAGCTGTGGCCATCCAGGACAAAGCCAAATTTCTTGGAATTCTTCCCGGCATACAGTCAGACCGGGACCGGGAAAATCAGGACAGTTGGCAACTATGGGCCAAACATTGCACATGAGCAATAGGAGCTAGAAGCAGCTGGGAGTTTTATTCTACAAAGTCAACAACTCGATAGCAAGACTGAAGTATTCTGTTAGGTGACTGCCACTCAAGGGGGGTAGAGGGAACATTAAAAAGGACAACTTCAAAAAAACTGAAATTATCCTTTTAATCTCTATTATTGCACTTACCTTTTGAACAGCCCTAAATCTGAACCTGGAAAAAATACAGGTGTGTAATGCATTCTCAATACCATGCTAACTCTGAGCTCACTGCTATATGTCGAATCGGCAGGGAGATGGCATAGCACAGATTCAAGGGGGGAGATACTGCATATTTAACCTGACACAGCGTTTGAAACCTGATGGCTCTGACGTAAAGAAAAAATGAATGCTCATTCTGGAAATAAATTGAGTTTTCTGGTTAAGAGTTGCAGTATTTTTTGGTAGCATTAGGAGGAACTGTAGTTTGGAAAACTGACAGCTCTTGCCATTATTTCTAAGTATGCCCAGGATACTTCAAATTATGCCAGGCTTACTTCCAGGTTTGCGCTCTTCCAGCCCTGACAGCTCTATGATCTCCATAACTGCTACTGCTGTCTTCTCCATCACTTCCATCCTATCCAAAATATTCTTATCTTAGCCATTGACCTACCATTGATCCTGAAGAATCTGCACGTGTGCTTGCGTTAAATCATGGAAATCACCCCATTCCATTCTTGGTATTTTACAAAACCCTAGATTGGACCAAGAATGTACACTGCACTAAGCAGATGCTGTAGGGCGTAGTAGTATGTGTAGGCATTACACATGAAAAATATTTGAAAAGGGAAGGTATTTTTTGGCAGAAGAGATACACTTTGGAGCATGTTTATAAAGCAGTGAACATGACTTTCACCAAATATGTACTGCTGCTAAATAAATCACATATTTCAAACACATGCACCTGGAAGAGGACTTTTTCCTCACTTCCTGTTTAGTTATATAACAGGAACTAAAGGGAAATTCCAATAATGGGACACAGATGGTGGATAAAAAAAATCTGACAGAGGTTATAACCCTCCCTTACAGAGGACAAGGGGGTACTCTCTACGTCTAGAGGAAAACAGATTTCGTCTCCAAATACGGAAAGGTTTCTTCACCATAAGAGCTGTGAAAATGTGGAATAGACTCCCTCTAGAGGTGGTTCTGGCTAGCTCACTAGATTGCTTTAAAAAAGGCCTGGATTCTTTCCTAGGTGTACATAATATAAATGGGTACTAAAATTTTTTTTAGGTAAAGTTGATCCAGAGAATATCCGATTGCCTCTCGGGGGATCAGGAAGGAATTTTTTTCCCCTGCTGTAGCAAATTGGATCATGCTTTGCTGGGGGTTTTTTTTTTTCGCCTTCCTCTGGATCAACAGCGGGTATAGGATTGTGTATATGGGATTGTATGGTAGGGTTTTCAATACTGTTTTTTTTTTTTTTTTTTTTTTTATGGTTGGACCGGATGGACTTGTGTCTTTTTTCAACCTGACTAACTATGTAACTATATCCAAAATAAAAAGAGAACGTTTTTCCTATAGTTCTACTTTAACCTCCTCTATAGCAGTTCACAAAGTTTACTTTTTTTGGTTCGAAAAAGTCTGTAGAAAATGTTAACACGTTTCTCAGAACTTGTAAGCTAAATAAAGAGGTGTAAATGACAAGCAAAACATGACACAGCAGGACCTTCTATAATAAGCTCACAATCTTAAGGATGCTCTTTATGAGTCTTTTTTAAAAAAATCTATATAATGCTAAAATGCCATTTTAATGAAGTATTTAAAGGTTGCCAACTCGAAGGATTATTCAATACTATAATAACATGAGCCCCATTGAAAGAAGTTTGGAAAGATACAAACACGTTTTCTAAAGATAAGTACAAATAATTATAAACCACAGGCTTCTTGTATATGACTTTCTTACAATTTGTATGAAAACAAAAATCTTTTTTTCATTCAGCAGATAACACCCTGCTGGTCTGGAAGGAAGGTGGTTGTATTGAGCAAATTTAGCAATGTACTTTGCTGGATTAAGTTAAACATCAATTATTTACAAGTGTTTCCATATGAAAGCCATTGAGATATATAATAGTTTGCTCAAACAGCTTCCCCAGTCAGTGTCCTGGACAAGTGGCACATCTTTTTTAGTAAAATGATAATTATGTTGTAAAACATATATATATATATAAAGGACTGCGCTCATAGCATGTCATTATTACAAACACATTTAGATCTGCCAGGCAGCTAGCCATACAATGGTAAGAATGACAAGCTTAGGGTATCCTCTTATTATATCTTTATCCATTCTGTCCCAAGGCTTCCTTTTTTCATTTTCAAAGTCTATCCGCAAATCAGAGAACGATGAGGTTTTGCTAGATACAATTGCTCTAAGGAAAGCATTACGCAATGGAGACACGACCGATAAATCTGTAGCCAATTCACCAGATCATTATTCAGCAGACGAAATCACAAACATGAAAGAGGAAGACGAAAGAAGTATAAAGGTAAGTGAAACATCTTTTATTTTTAAATGGGAACTAGATTCTTTTTACGATCTGTTAATACATAACCAGCTTCAAATACATAAGCTAATGGATCTATGTATAAAATGTTGCTCTAAAGCTGACCATACAATTTTTTTTTTAGATTTACCAAAACCATATTATATGAGGTCAAACTTAAACACTTTCAATTTGTATGCAATCAGGCAGGCCCTTGCATTATATAGTTGAAGGTAAATCTAAAGGAAATTGAATAAGAAAATTGTATAATGTATGGCCAGCTTCACACATTCTGACTGTATTCTACTTAATACAGTGATTTCCTATGACCAGCAGCTCCATCTTGTGGCCATAATGCTGGATTTTCCTTATTAGGTATTTCTGGGAAAAAATACCACATTATGGTCACTAGCTTGGGCTGACAATCAGGAAATCAACATATTAAGCAAAATACGCTCAGAATGCATGAAGGCTGGGAGAATGCTTGTGACATGCACATTGTTTTATAAGTAGAACCTTTTGTAATAGCGTTTTAAATCCTTGTTAATGTGTATTGCTTGTACATTTATATGGAAACAAGAGAAGCCAATATTTATTATATATGCAGGTTCTGCTTCCTGCTTAGAAGTGCTCCACATTGAATGAATTTCTCTGCTCCTCTTTCCTAATTCAAGTCTATGGGTCTGGTCTGACCTCAATGAAAACTGACTCTCTAAATTGATATCTCAGAGCAAGGGAATAACACATCAAATATGGTAGGAGGAGAAAAATGAAAACAGAAGTAGAAGAGAAAAAAGAAAGAAAGGGAGTACAGTTTATTTTTCAATTATGTTTTAACCACTTAAGCCCCGGAAGATTTTACCCCCTTCCTGACCAGGGCCTATTTTGCGATTCGGCACTGCGTGAATTTAACGGACAATTGCGCGGTCGTGCAAAGATGTACCCAAATGAAATTGACGTCCTTTTTTTCCCACAAACAGAGCTTTCTTTTGGTGGTATTTGATCACCTGTGCAATTTTTATTTTTTGCGCTATAAACAAAAAAAGAGCGACAATTTTACAAAAATATCAATATTTTTCACATTTTTTTATATGAAATTCCCACCAAAAAAATGTAAAAATCAAAATTTTTTAACATTTTAGGCCAATTTGTTTTGTGCTACATATGTTTGGTTAAAAAAAAATCGCAAAAAGCGTATTTTGATTGGTTTGCGCAAAAGTTATTGCGTTTACTAACTAAGGGAAAGATTTTTGTCATTTTTATTGTTTTTTTTTAATGAGTAATGGCGGCGATCTGCGATTTATTTTGCGGGACTGCGACATTGCGGCGGACAGATCGGACCCTTGACTGACATTTTTGACACTTTTGGGGGTACCAGTAACATTACTATAGTAATCAGTGCTATACATATGCACTGTTACTGTAAAAATGACACTGGTAGGGAAGGGGTTAACTTTATTTGCGAAGGAGGGGTTAAGTGTGTCCCTAGGGGCGTGCTTCTTACTGTGATTGGATGTTGCTTTTCATGTAACAGCACAGATCAACGGTCCTACATAGTAGGACCGTATGATCTGTGCTGTTACACAGGGGAGAAAGACAGACGGCTTTGTTTACATTAGCCGCCTGCCTTTCTCCCGGTGTAACCGACGATCGCGAGTGACCGGCGGACACCGGGTCCGCTGGTCACTCGCGTGGGGGGTCCGTGAGGGAGCACGCCTCCAGCGGCGCACGCTCGCTCCCTAGAGCCTCACAGGCTAGCGACGTACTACTACTGCCTTTGATTGACAGCCGCGGAGACAATGGCACCATACTGCTGCCTCAGCCAATGAGGAGGGGAGTCCTGGGCAGCCGAGACACTGCTGTAACATGGCTGGATCCAAATGGGGCTCAGTTAAGTATTGGGGGGGGGGGCTCAGGGGGGCTGCTGCACACATAAGGTTTTTTATATTAATGCATAGAATGCATTAACAAAAATCTTCTGCCTTTAGTCCATGTTCACATTGGTCCAATTTGACATGTCAAATCGCATGTCAAATCTGGGCCAATTGATAGCAATGGCACTGTCCAAATCAGTGCGGCGCCACAAAGGTACATTCCCAAAAGTAGTTTCTGTACTTCTTTTGGTGACTTTGGGGGGCAATTTCAATCAACATCTGTGTAGGAACCTGAACAGATGTCTGTGAAATCGCCCCCGATGTTGGACTAGAAATGCCGGTTTGATATCGTGCGATTTTAGCTAAATTTGCATGATTTTAAACCAGGCCTCAGTGTGAACCTAGGCTTACAATCACTTTAAAGTAGCTTTAGAGAACATAAGTAAGCTTGATACCAACTGCATATGATAACATAACTGAATATACCACTAACACCAGAAAATGCTTACGGATGTTAAGAACATCTCAAGTTATTGATATGATAAAAAAAGTACATTTATGCGAAAAAGTGTAAATATAATAATAATTTTTACAAAGCACATAGCCCCCTATTTGAAGGATGTGTAGGGTTGGATACAAAAAAGTAAAGAAAGATAAAATCAGGGAACACAAAGCAGCTTCCTGGAAAAGCTGGCCCCAATGTCTGAAGAAAAAAAATATATATTCTAGAAGCTCCCTACGTATTAGGGCCAGTTCACACTGGTGCGATGCGGGAACTCTGCAAATCCACTGCGGGTTCCTACATTTCACCCGACTCGCAGGCAGTTCACACTGCCATATGCGTACTGCTGGGAAACCTGCATGACTTTGGTCCGAATGTGATGCGAAGACATCGCATGTGATTTGCACAGCAGTGTGGTGTGAATCACATGCAATGTCTTCCATCCCACCAGTGGGTGCTTACTGGCCCTTAATGTCCTTACAGATAAGAGAAACAAATTCTCCATTTAATTTTTCCAATTTTCATTTATTTTTAAAGGTTTAAAAACTTTAAAAAATGTTTTCCTGTATGAGTCCAAACAAACTATATCCCTCGCTAATATGTGAGGCTGCTGGATGTCCGGTATAAACTATATGTAGCTGAGGCTACATACAGCATACCGCACTGCGTTCCGGGTTCGAGCCGAGACCTTCCTGTCTCATACCTGGAATACAATAGAGCAGGAATCTTCAAACTATGGCCCTCCAATTGTTCAGAAACTACAATTCCCATCATGCCTAGTCATGTCTGTGAATGTCAGAGTTTAACAATGCCTCATAGGATGTGTAGTTCCGCAACAACTGGAGGGCCGTAGTTTGAGTAACCCTGCAATAGTCTGAGCAGCCCTCAACTATTCCTAGAAAGTGATACATTCTACCAATGAATACAAAGCTTCCTCTGATTGGCTGAGTGAGAGGTTGTGACATCATCAGCTGCCTCTTCCTCAATCAGAGGAAGCTTGATATTCATTGCTAGAATACATCATGAATTACTAGGCACTGATCAAATGGACTCTATTTTGTTCCGGGTATGAGATAGGAAGTCTCGGCTCATATACAGTTTATAATGCACATCCAGCTGCCTCACATGTTAGTGAGGGACATAGTTTGTTTGAGCCAGCTTGGCCCAAACAAACTATGCAAAGTGTAACAAAAGCCGGAGGAGTTCAGCTTTTAAGGCACAGGAACATATTAGAACTTCAGCGAGAGCACAGTAGCAGTGGAAGGCATCCGATGTGCCCCCACGTATGCGTTTATATATATATACACACCCACTCTTGAGGGTCCTTAACCACTTGCCGACTGCCTAACGACGATTTACGTCGGCAGTCAGCCCTTCACAGGCTAAGTGACATAGTACTACGTCGCTAGCCTGTGAGGCTCTAGGGAGCGAGCGCGCACCGCTGGAGGCTCGCTCACGGACCCCCCCGCACGAGTGACCGGCGGACCCGATGTCCGCCGGCCACTCGCGATCGTCTGTTACACCGGGAGAAAGGCAGGCAGCTAAACAAAGCCACCTGTCATTCTCCCCTGTGTAACAGCAAAGATCATACGGTCCTGCTATGTAGGACCGTAGATCTGTGCTGTTACATGACAAGCCACATCCAATCACAGTAAGAATCACGCCCCTAGGGACACACTTAACCCCTCCTTCTCAAATAAAGTTAACCCCTTCCCTGCCAGTGTAATTTTTACATTGATAGTGCATATGTATAGCACTGATTACTGTAGTAATGTCACTGGTACCCCCAAAAGTGTCAAAAATGTCAGTCAAGGGTCCGATCTTTCCGCCGCAATGTCGCAGTCCCGCAAAAAAATTGCAGATCGCCGCCATTACTCGTTAAAAAAAAAATAAAAATGACAAAAATCTTTCCCTTAGTTAGTAAACGCAATAACTTTTGTGCAAACCAATCAAAATACGCTTTTAGTGATTTTTTTTTACCAAACATATGTAGCAGAAAACAAATTGGCCTAAAATGTTAAAAAATTTAGATTTTTACATTTTTTTGGGGGGAATTTCATATAAAAAAATTTAAAAAATATTGTTATTTTTGAAAAATGTACGCTTTTTTTTTGTTTATAGCGCATGATCAAAAAATCGCACAGGTGATCAAATACCACCAAAAGAAAGCTCTGTTTGTGGGAAAAGAAGGATGTCAAATTTGTTTGGGTACAGCGTCGCACGACCGCGCAATTGTCCGTTAAAGTCATGCAGCGCCGAATCACAAAATAGGCCCTGGTCAGGAAGGGGGTAAAATCTTCCGGGGCTTAAGTGGCTAAATGTTAGCAGGTACATTCTGGAACAATTAACAGAAAACTGCTCAGCCTCCACCTAAAACTGAAAGGTCAGTCTTTCAATCAGCCCTTTAACTTTAAGCATTAAGCCTGGAATTTTACAAAAACATGACCTAATATTGGTCCTCAAGGACCAGTCAGAGAAGTAGTGTATTGGGAAAGTAAAAGTATTAAATATGTATTAAAATATAGTCTGAAAAACTGAATATTTTTGTTATTCCCATTCTAGCAAATCAATAATACATTTTTTTCCTCCCAGAGTTTGGGTTCTCGCAACAGTTACTTCAGCCAAGATGTTCTTCCTATAAGCAGTGGAGTGAAGCAAATGGCCTTTTCACCACTTAAAAGTTCACTACGGCATTTAGACACTGGGGAGGAGAATGTTGAGTTGACGCATGAAAGAAGGGATATTGGAGAAGAGGAAAATAAGTTTCCCATAGGAAGACGAGATTTTGACAGTAAGTATTCATTAAAGCAGAACTTCACTCTCTCAATCAAAATGAACCATTTTTACTTTTAGCCTTAGTAAATAGATAGGAAAGTAAGTAATTTCATTTTGAACTTTTTCTTCAGTTACTTCCTGGTTTTCAGGTCTAGGCAAATTATGTCATACATCCCAGGAGTCTTCAGGAGGTGTTTTCTCAGCTCGACACACCCTCCTGCCTGCATGCCTGAGCTAAGGGCCAATGTATTCCAGGAAGTAAATGCCACATGAATCATCTGCCCTTACTCTAGATCAGGGGTCTTCAAACTATGGCCCTCCAGTTGTTCAGGAATTACAATTCCCATCATGCCTCGTCATGTCTGTGAATGTCAGAGTTTTACAAAGCCTCATGGGATGTGTAGTTCTGCAACACCTGGAGGGCGGTAGTTTGAGGATCCCTGCTCTAGATGGTCACGGCCAGAAATGCTAGGTGGTGTTTGGATAGATGAGTTTGCTTTGAATACTTAAAAATGTAATAAATTAATAAATACCTTTTGGTTTGTGGTGCTCAGATGCAGTGTAGTCCCACTTTAATATTTCCGGCAAATATTTTACTAATGCTTTACACTATTTGACTGTTAGGCTGGCCATAAAGGAGCCTTTTTTTTTTTTTTTTTTCAACCAGCGAGTTGAATGAAAAAAAAGACTTGATTCTCCCATCCATACATTTCAGGTGGATGGAGGAACCCTCCCTGTTGCGCTATTATATTCTGACAGCAGGAATACTTTGATCCATGTAAAACTGGCTTTAAAGCTAAATTTTTTACATTTTTTATGTAAGAAATTATATTTTTAAGCATTACCTTGTTTATGTAAAACAAAGAAAAGACAAGTTTTGGAAAGTGTAACCACTTATCTACCAGGACAACGTTTAATTTTTCACACACAAAAAAATCTGCATTATTTTGCTAGGAATTGCATTTTACCCCAAATATTTTTTTTTTTTAAAAGCAGAGACCCTGCATTTTCACAAAATTAAAGGAAAACTCTGGGCAAAAAAACTTTTTTCCATGTCCTTGTTGCTGATCTCCTACCTTCACCGACTAGGCCATCCATCTTCTTCCTAGCTCAGTAGTTCCTATGTAATAGACTGATGATTTTGAAGTAAAACCGTTAATTCCCAGGGGTTTCCTGTTTGTAAGACTGGTGGCTGCTATTCCTCATGTTCCCACCAGTCTTGGCACATCCCATTTGTACTTCTATACACAGCAAGCAGGGATGTACTTCTATCCCTGCTTGCTGTAGTGGGCAGAGGGGTCTCATAGACCCCCGGTCTGTACCACCCATGGAGGTGGTGTCTTTCACCTCCTCTGCTCCCTGCCAGCACTCACTGCCCCCAACACCCACCGCCGCTGGCCCCCTGTCCATCAGTCATCTGTCAATGCTGCACAGGGAGCATTAGGAGAGTCGGCACAGAGCGGGGATCTCCCGCCTCCCGCTGTGACATATCTTGTAGGTGAAACACCGGCCGCTGTAAAGTCCCACCTCCTGTGATAGCACAATAGTCCAATGCAGGTCCAGGAGGCGGGACTTTACAGTGGTCAACGTTTCACCTACAAGATGTGTGATTCCCGCTCTGTGTCATCTGACTGGTTCTCCTAACGATCCCTGCTGCGCTGATGACCTGCACTTATGGGCACTGATGGGCACAGATAGGCCGCACTTATGAGCACTGATGAGGCTGCACTGATTAACAGTGGACACCATCCACTGCTTTACTGACACCGTCCACTGCCAAATATCTGTAGGAGGGGTTTCCACCATCCCTGCAAAGTTTAATTTCTTTGCCTTTTTTTCAGTTTGATATGTATTATAAATAGTAGATAAATAGTTGCGCTAAGTATAGATCATTACATAAAAGTCTTAAAACATATCAAACAGCAGCTACACTAACCATATACTGACAATATGTGTGAATGATAAAAGATGTAAATATGTAGCGCTAAAACAAAATGTTAAAAAAGTCCATAAACAGTTCATATAAAATTCCAGAGGTCCCAGTGAGAAAGATGCACAGCATCCAATAATGAGTGAACCTGTGAAGTAGATCCGCCACCAAGTAAAGAGCCAAAACACGCTTACCAGACGGATATAACAAGCAGGCATTCAAGCTATAGCTTAGCAAAGCTGCAGATCACTGTCTCAGGGTCTTCATCTTAATCCAGCTCTCAGAGGGAAATCACATGTATATATACCAAACGTCACATCATCTTTCTCACTGGGATCTCTGGAATTTTATATGAACTGTTTATGGACTTTTTTAACATTTTGTTTTAGCGCTACATATTTACATCTTTTGAAATGTATTATATTTGACGTTTCATATCACAGAGACTGGTATTCTGGTAATATGGAAGTTTATTGAGATTTCTATACATTAGTGGGTTCCCCCATTATTGTAGTAGTAAGGCAGTCCCAGGAGACTCAGATTGCCAGTCTGAGATGCCAAATGATATTTGTCACTACCCAGCCCTGCCTGTACCTGAACCGTCACTCACCTCGCATTCCTCTCTGTGTGAGGTTTAGCCCCAGATCTACCCTACTGTCTGCCCATTACTTCCTGCATTTCCCATTGCATGAAGGGAAAACCAGAATTAGTCTTACCAGTAACTCAGTTTCTAGGAGTCATCCAGGACAGCATAGGAGAGTAGGTTCCACCTCCGGTAGGCAGGAAACACCAATCTTAGATCAATAAAGGGCAGTCACCATCCCTCTTCCCCAGTCTTCTGAAACAACAAAAACGCTCATCCAAGGTTATAACAGCATATAGGGAGGGAATCCCTGCTGTCCTGGACCACTCCTAGAAACTGAGTTACCAGTAAGTCTAACTCTGGTTTTCTCTCCAGTCGTCTGTCCAGGACAGCATAGGAGAGGATCAATAAGAATTTACCAGATTAGGGGGGGGGGGGACTACTGCTTGGAGGACCTCTCTCCCAAACGCTTGATCCTGCGCTGAGAGAAGGTCTAGTCCAGTCATGTCCAACCTGCGGCCCGGAGCCTCAGGCAATGCGGCCCACTGCCCCCTGACAATTTTTTTTTTTTTTTTTGCTGGGGAGGAAGGAAGTCAGGTCGGGGGCACGGCCACAGCAGCTGCCAACTAACGGTAGGCAGAGGCTGCCTCAGAGGGGAGGGGAGCATATGCAGTGTTTCTGACTCCTACCACCATGACCACTTTAAATCACTGAAGTGGTCATGGTGGTTAGAGTGTTCTCCTTTATTATCGGTCAGAAGACGTAAACCTCTGTATACTGATTCCATTTAATTTTTTCATCCTCTAGTTGTGTTAAATTAGTGCGGGGGGGCGGGGGGCGTGGCTGCGCAGGAAGGATGCATCGGCATTTTATTACTTATATACCTTAACTATAGTATATACTTTATATGTGGCCCGAGAAAATTTCTCTACACTCAATGTGGCCCAGAGAAGCCAAAAGGTTGGACACCCATGGTCTAGTCTATAATGCTTAATAAACATTGAGTAGCTCGACCATGTTGCTGCTCAGCAAATCTGTTCTGGTGTCGCCCCTGCTCACTCAGCCCAAGAAACCGACAGCGCCCACGTGGAGTGAGCCATTAGGGAAAAAGGGCACTCCTTCTTTCAGCATTTTATAAGCTTCCACAATTGCCTGCTTGATCCACTGGGATTGTGCTCTTCGAAGCTTGGAACTACAATTTTTTACCAGAATGCAAAATAAATAGGGCATTTGATTTTTCAATGACTTCGGACAATTCCAAATAATGCAAGACACAGGCCCTCACATCCAGTTGGTGGAATTCTGCTTCTTTAGGATTAGTTTGAGACGTACAGAAGGAAGGCAAAACAATCTCCTGAGCCCTGTAGAATTTAGAGGCAACCTTAGGCAAGAATCCTGGATCCATACGCATTATCAGTCTGTCCTCAAAGATTTGCAGGCAAGGCTCCTTAATAGAAAGCGCCTGCAGCTCACTTATGTGTCTGGCTGTTGAAATCACAACCAAAAAAGCTGTTTTGAGAGTAGCCCACTTTAGGGACAGGTCTTTCTCTTGCGAATGTTTTATCCAACCCTGCAATACCATTGTCAAATCCCATTTTGGCAGAATCCTAAGCGGAATGGATCCATTTCTGGCTAAGCTCTTAAAGAACCTGCTGACTAGAGGTTCTAACTCCAGGGGCTCCTCCAAAAAAAACAGACAAGGCCGCCGCTTGAACTTTTAACATACTAATGGCCAGGCCTTGGTATAGTATATGGTATAGGCCTGAATCACCGTCTGTGTGATCCCTCTTGAAATGGTTGCAGCAGAAGCTGCCAACCCTTTCCGAGGTCCATCCATGAGTACAAATAGTGACCACATCCAAGGCATGCAAAAGCAATTTCCTTCAGATGTTTTGGCCTTGGACACAGGGAAGGCAACACAATGTCATCATTCAAATGAAAATCAGAGACAACCTGAGGAAGGAAGGACGGACAGAGGCGAAGAACCACCTTATCTCTGTGAACCACCAAGTAAGGTGAACGACAGGATAACGCTGCCAATTCCGACACCCTGCGTGCAGAGGTGATAGCCACCAAAAAGGGCACCTTCTAGGACAGTGTAAGCAGAGGATTCTCAAAAGGAGGCTTCTGGAAGACAGAGAACTAAATTGAGGTCCCAAGGCGGAAACAGAGACCGCACTGGAGGGGTCAAGTGCCTAACTCCCCGAAGAATTTGTATCATGGAGTTTGTGGCCAAGGGCCGTTGAAAGAAGACCGCTAAGGCCGACACCTGACCCTTGATAGTACTCAAGGCCAGTTTCTGCTCAACCACCCATTGAAGGAAGGCCAAGATCTGAACCACCGTAAAAGAGCAAGGATGAACCCCAAGAGGCTCACACCACGCAATGTATGTCTTCCACGTATGATGGTAGATCTTTCTAGAAATAGATTTCCTAGCTTTTAACCGCGTTGGAATCACTGACTCAGACAAAACCTCTATCCATCAGCACCTGGCCACGCCATCTAGCCAGCGACTGTAAAGAAGCTTCCTCCCCAAGAGGATGCTTCCAAGGAACGTCCGCGACCAGCCGCACCAGATCGGTGTACCAAGCCCGGTGAGGCCAGTCTGGGGCCACTAAAATGACTGGAATCCCTTCTGCCTTGATCCTGTGTAGAAGTCTTGGTAGAAGCTGAGGAGAAGGGAAGACATAAATCAGACAATGCTGACTCCACGGGGCCACCAGCGCATCTGTGGCGTCCGCCAGAGGATCCCGTGACTGAGCCTCAAACCTCTGCACCTTTCTGTTGAGCCCGGACGCCAACAGATCCACCTCGGGGATGCCCCACTGGAGACACAATCGATGAAACACCTCCGGATGAAAGTACCACTCCCCTTGGTTCAATGCCTGCCAATTGACGTAATCCACCTGCCAGTATTCACCCTGGGAATGTGTACGGCGGAGAGGGCTGGAATGAACCGCTCTGCCCACCTTAGATTTCCGGCTACCTGCAGAGCTGCCAGGACACTTCTTGTGTCCCACTGGTAATTGACATAAGCCACGGCCGTGGCATTGTCTGATTGAATGCGCACTGGACATCCCTGAAGACGATCTGTCCAATGTTCCAGGCACAGAGTACCAAGACATTGATCGCTAGTCTGGACTCTTCCAGTGTCCAGACCCCCTGAGCAGAAATTTTGCAGAGTACGCCTCCCCAGCCGGACAGACTGGTATTAGAGGTGACCACTGTCCAATACAAGGGGAGGAAGGATTTGCCCAGCCAAAGGGCTGGAGAACGAAGCCACCATATCAGGGACTCTTTCGTTCGTTCCACCGGCTCAGCCGAATCTGATTGTCCAGAGACTGTGGATTCTTGTCTCATTAAGCCAGAATCTTCCTTGCAGGGACCTCGTATGGAACTGTGCAAACGGAACTGCCTATAAGGTAGACATCATCAGGCCCAGCACCCGCATGCAAGTCTGGAAGGATTATCATCTGCTGTACAGCAGGAGATGAATTACAGCCTGCGGTTTCTGGAGGTTGTCCTGCGGAAGGAGCACTCTTGCTAAGGCAGAGTCCAGAGTAAGACCCAGATAGTTGAGCTTTGTGGACAGAACCAGAGCAGGCTTCTGAAAATTCAGAATCCAGCCAAACACCCTCTCAAGCTCGTATGGTAACTTCCAGGTTTTCCACCAGAGCAGGAGACGACTCCACTCACAGACGTAGGTCATCCAAGTAGCCCAGTACCGCGATCCCCCATTGGCGTAACAATGCTAGCACTGGGGACAACACTTTCGTGAAGACTCGAGGAGCAGAAGCGAGGCCAAAGGGTAACGCCACAAACTGATGATGCTCCTCTCCCACGGCAAAGCAGAGGAAGCGCTGGAGACCAACACATATTGGAATGTGAAGGTAAGCGTCCTTGATGTTGATGGAGGTAAGAAAAATCCCCCTGATGCAGGGTGGACTCCATTCTGAACTTCTGCACCCGCACAAAGCAGTTCAGCACTTGAGGAGCAGAATTGGACGCACCTTGCTTTCCTTCCTGGGGACTGTAAACAGATTTGAGTAAAAACCCCTGAAAACTTTCTAAAATCGGAACCGGGACCAGCACCCTTTAAAGTAAAAGGTCTTGCACCGGCCCAAAAAGTGCCTGTAAGCAGACCAGGGACAGTCGCACATTGGAAGGAAGAACCTTACCGGACGATAAGAACGAAACTCAATCTTGTACCCAGACCGAATGATCTCGTGGACCCACCTGACTTGTACCAGGGGAGTCCACGGGTCCGGAAACCAGCGAAGACATCCCCCCACCCCAGATACGGGTGAGTGCACACCTGCATTCTGAAGGGGCCTTGTCCATGGGTCTGGAGAAGCCTTGTGAATGCCAAAAGGGAACTTGCGCCTCCGCCGCAGCCTCAACTGCGTCCTCCATCTTTAAAGTGTCATATACAGCTACAATCAGTGCGTCCATCAGCACCTTTTTGTATGCAGGTACAGAGGTGGAGGAATCCTCCTCACTATCTGAGTATTCAGGGTGAGTGGTCGCAGACCCAGCATGGTGACCCACATCCGCGGTGGCTGATTAAGATTCAGGATCTAATGAGACAAATGAGGCAGGGGAAGGCGGGAGGGCACTTTTTGCCAGCCCGTCGTCGGGAAGCCACCTTCACCTGGGACACCAAGGACTCCAGGACCATCCTCAGTGCATTGATGGATGGATAGGACCCAGAGGCCCCTGCAGCCTCAGAGGGGATCAGGTGGGGAATATGTGCTCCAAAGACTCCATGAGTCGCCAGGGGGACCCCTCAAAAAGGGTAAAACACTGCTAAGGGACAACCCCAACCGCTCTGGCAGCCCATCTGGTTGCTGGCTACAGAGCACCAATCGATCCTCAGTAGCGAGGGAGAGGATCCCACCAGACTCACTATCCTGCAAAAACCAGGAGAATCTGCACTGAATGAACGGCAATCAGGTAATAAAAAGATACAGGAGTCAGCACCAGGGGATAAGGAGGGACTCCCACCGCCGAAATCGCCACCCAGAGAACTCCACTGTCATGGCCACCGCCTATTTTCACTGGTAAACCACCGAAAAATGGCTGCCAGACTACACAAACATGACTGCCATGCATTAAGGCTACATTAGGCTACAGGAAAATGGCTGCCCCACAAGGCACCCAGGAGGGATCCCTAGGCCTCAAAAAATGGCACAGGCAGGAAGGGGGGGCCTGGCAGGAGCCCCCACCAGGTACAGCCTACCCCCCACAGCCGATCGCTTGGTCGACAGCAGCGCACCCCCCCCTGACCCCATCACCAGCACAGCACCCTGCTCCCACCCTAGGCTGTAAACCAGGTCATCCCTCAGCCCCAGCATCAGTGAAGGGGGGGGGGGGGTGGATGGGGGGCGAGATGGCCCACAGGGACCACCAGACCGATTAGGAGGGAAACCCAGGACCACATCCACCCCAAAACCCTCCAGGGGCAGAGGGGGGACAGTTACATACCATGCCAGGAACCAGGCAGGCACCGCACCAGACAAAACCTCCTCTCCATTGAATGGGGGGGGGGCTGAGACCTGATCGCATGCGACCTTGCGAGACGTTTAACTCACAGGCCAGCCCCGTCCAGTGGGGCTATGTTGTGGCTGACCTAGCACGGAGCGGAGGTCTGCAAGTGCTTGCTGGGAAGACCACTGGATCTAGATTATCCAGCCCGTCGTTACGTCCAGCAGTTGAACAAGCAGGATAGGAGTTGGTGCATCACACATACCTATATAGCATCATTTGGTATGCATGTATGTATAGTCATTACTCTGGTGTAGTTGATGGCTGAAATAGATGACACTCAGGGCCAGCTCAGCTGCAGAGAGAAGTCAGCTCTGAAAGTGGAAATAAAAACAAAAAGCAGAGCGCCTCTAAGTGTTATCAGTTTAATTAAAAGGGAAAGGCAGGTACAGGAAAACTGCTCACATATAAAACCGTATAAAATAGCTCATCTGTTAGGTGGTCTGCAGGAACACAGGGGTCCACGGCTGGATGTTTGTTTGTGGCTCCAAGAGGTGGTGCAGGGGATGGTGAAGGAGGGAAATGTCTGAAAGGCCAAGAGACCAGATAGTATGATGGCCAGCGGCTTCAGGAAGTTCTGTTCCTCAGGGAGACACCTGGTGAGCCGAGAGACCGTTAGGTAGGATGGCTGGCGGCTTCAGAAGTGCGCCCTGCTCCTCAGTACATCCGGCGCCGACAGATAGGGGAGCCAAGCGTGACAGATCCAACAGCCAATCGCACAACGCATTTCCGAGCATACGCAGTAGCCTCACTGGGCGTGCGCGCTCCTTTTTCAAGTGCAGTGGCCAAGTGATCTGTCACGCTGGGCTCCCCTATCTGTCGGCGCCGGATGTACTGAGGAGCAGGGCACCCTTCTGAACCCGCCAGCCATCCTACCCAAGGGTCTCTTGGCTCACCAGGTGTCTCCCTGAGGAACAGAACACCTTCCTGAAGCCGCTGGCCATCCTACTATCTGGTCTCTTGGCCCTCCAGACATCTCCCTCCTTCACCATCCCCTGCACCACCACTTGGAGCCACAAACATCCAGCCGTGGACCCCTGTGTTCCTGCAGACCACCTAACAGATGAGCTATTTTATACTGTTTTAGATGTGAACAGTTTTCCTGTACCTGCCTTACCCTTTTAATTAAACTGATAACACTTAGAGGCGCTCTGCTTTTTGTTTTTATTAAGTCCAGCAGTTGATTGTAGATCTCACAGGAAAAATCCAGGAGAAAAAAAAATTCTATCTAAAAAGAAAAAATTGCGAGGACCAGAGATCCCAGCAAGGAACGGCGTACCCATAGCAGAGAGGGAGTATACCCCCCTGGGACTGCCCATAGGCATAGCCAGACTTTTTTCTGCCTAGTGTCCTACTCCTGTAGGGGGCAGTATAACCCAATGGTTAAGAAGATCAGGAGCTGTGCGCTCTGTACCGGAAATACCCTGCCTTGATCCTCTTTCAAGGTCTGATGCATCTGATCATGGAGGGACAAAAAAAGCCTATTCTTCCTTAATATTCAAGGTTTCATAAATCACGCCGAGGAAGGCATCCACCTTGTGGGCCTGTATCTAGGTGATTTAGTCCCTTGTTCCGGAATATCTTTGGATGGGGCTGCTTCACTCAGCTTCTCCATGGAATCCAGATCTTCCTCCCACGTTTTGTCGCTCTCCCCTGGGGCCTAAGCGAGAGGTACTTCAGCTGGCTGTTTAGGGGTCTCAAGATTCAACAACAGACTTAATTGCCTTAATTTCTTTATTCACACTCTAAAACAAGCCCTTACACGCCCATTGCCTCCTTGTATACCAACTTGTCTATACAAGGTTTGCACAGTGGTTTGTTCCATCCCTCCTTAAACTTGGACGCACAAGCCGGGAACCTCTTCCCCCCCCCCCCCCCCACTTTGATTCCTTGGGCTGAGCCCGAAACAAGAGAAGGGGAGAAGAAGGGAAGGGGGAAAACAAAAAAGGACAAGCACCCTAGACATGAATGGGTGCTCTCCGAGGACCCAGAAGTGCTGAGGCAGAAGCCCCGCCCTCCTGTGTTCCAAATGCCGGAACTTGAGGCCTTGTGTGCCCCCCCGCCACGCTCACTCAGCGTACCCTAGTATCCAGCCCAGCAGACACTCCTCTCCCCGCCAGGGGGACTGCACGGGGAGTGTCCAGCCCTCCCTGGGTTAACCTGGAGGAAAGCGTCGGGTCCAACTTCCCCTGCAGCCTGACCGGCGGCCCAAGTACCTCTGCACCAGGTAAATGCAGACCCCCCCCCCACCAGGCAGCCCCTGGGTTCTGGGGGGGATTAGAGCTCTACACCTGCCTCCTCCTGTGGAGGAAACACAAAGATTGGGGGAAGAGGCATGGTGACCGCCCTTTATGGATCTAAGAGTGGGGTTTCCTGCCTACCGGAGGTGGAGCCTACTCTCCTATGCGGTCCTGGACAGACTGAAGAGATATACGTAGTTCTTTATACCTACATGGAGGTGACGTAGCAAAAGCAAAGACACAGATATGCAGCTACAGGATTATGACGTCCCAGGGGAGGGAAACACAAGAATTACAAGATAAGTAAGAACTCTTAATTTAAACCTCATCAGAGTTTTAGTTATACTTGCATAATCCCAGAGTTCTGCTTTAAAATTGCATGTCTCTGAAATCACAAACCACGTCTCTGAAATCACAAACCACGATGGTACCCAAAACTATCTCTATAGGCAACTCAAAGGACCTGGTTCTCTTTGAGGGTGTATTTTTTTTCAGGTGAGCTCCAGTTGTTTTGGTTGAGCCGTTCACCTTGTATCTATGGTTAGTCTTAGGAATTTCTTTTTCGCTGTTCCCACCCCTCATGTTTAACACTGCTTTGGGATGTCCCAATGGTTATGAAGATCAGGAGCTTTGTCTGTCAGTCAATGAACGAAAGAGAAAATTGGATTTTTTAATTACCGTAAAATCCCTTTCTCTGATGTTCATTGACAGACGCAGCACCCTCCCCTCTGTAGAATTTGTAATTCTCCTGACACTGCTTGTAACAAAAGTACCTATAGCAGGGAGAGGGAGACTTTTCTGCCTAATGTCTTACTCCTGTAGGGGGCAGTATAACCCAATGGTTAAGAAGATCAGGAGCTGTCAGTCAATGAACTAAATAAATGAGCATTTTTATTTTTTCCCCTAAGGAGCCTGAAAAGCATTGCACCCGTGATCAGTTAATCAGGGATCCAATGCCAGGCTCCTGCAGACCAGCCCTGCAGTGTTCAGACTGTATTTTTACAAGCTGCAGGGCTTGTGAATGAACTAAGAGGCTGCTCATCAGCGACCTAGCAGTTTGTTCAGAACTACAAGCCATCAGCCACAATGGCTGATGGTAGTTGTAGTTTGTGCATTTACAGCAAACTGAACAAATGAAGCGGCCATATGGGTGGAGCCCTGCATGGCCACGTAAATTTCAAAACGGTGACAGCTGGCACGAGGAGAAGATCCATGGTTGAGGGGAGAGGCTGCAGCTGCTGGAACATGTTGCATGTTCTACCCTAAATAATAAAAATGATTTCTTAGTCCTACTGAGGATCTTTAGGTCTTTACCATGCGTTATATGCAGTTGCCTTTAGGTTTTTGGAAATTGGCCCAAAAAAGCTGCTGGGGCATCCCCTACTTATAATGACCCCTCCATCTTGCAGCTAGCCTTTGTTTTTAAATGGTGTCTTTGGTGGACCTCCTCTCAATACTTTACCTTCATGTGTCAGGTTCCAACCATTTTGCACTATACGCTTTTCTCTAGCTACTTATAGTAATTTATATCCTCTCACAAATTACAACAAAGACTCTAAAGCCGGCTATAGATGGTTGGAATCTCAGACCAGTCGAGATACGAACCGTCTATGAGCAGGCTGATTGTACCCAAGTCGATCTATCGATCAGCTTGGGTACAACCAGCAGGTCTGATTTTTATATGCGATTGGCAGCAGCTATAGCCGGTAGCAATCACTATTCTAGCAAAGAGGGCTTGGGGAAGCCAATGCTGGAGAACAGTGATTATTGCTAGCAGCTATAGCTGCTGACAATCGCATGTAAAAACCCAGCATGCTGGTTGCATCAAAGTTGATCAATGGGACACATACCTACATACCAAAAAAGGTCTCCTCTCTGCTCGACCAAGCCCCGTAACCCCTCCATTTGGACGCTCAGCCTCCTCCCCCCCCCCCCCCTAGAACTACATCACTCAATACCTCTCAGGGCAGGGAAGTGCCAAACCTCATTTAGGTCACACTCTGTATGGAGGTAAAGTTACCCTCCCTATCTCGCATACTGCCAAGTTACCAAACCCTTTCAAGGAGCATGCCTAGAATATATTCAACTTCACCACTACCTCTCAATCCTACTACCCTTGGACTCATTGTCCAGACCCCACAGACTTCAAGTTGCTGCTCTCCCAGTCCACTAGGACAGAACGTCCCCTTTACTGTACCAGATCTCGCTAAAAATCTTATCCAGACCCTCCGGCTTTTATAGGGAAGTGGGAGTTGAATGGTCCCCTGAGCATTTGGATTTGGACAAGACACTGGCATACAAAATGTCTACCTCTTCTTTAGCCCAAGAGCATAACTATAAGCGTCCAGATGGTACTGTGGCCCTGCGCTCTTGCATAAGATAAACCCATCTAGCCCAGATAAGTATTGGAGATGCCCCCTTTCCTGATTTCTGATACATTTTGTGAGCCTTGTATTGTGCTAGATATCTGTGTAAATTCAATTCTAGTCTTACACACTTTGAAAAAAACTTTAACATCAAAAATAAAAAAAAAATATGCCTGCATCTTTTTTTTTTTGGTGAGAATTGAGCCCATACAAAAATAAAATCAAGTCTCATTGCAAAGAATTGCATGTGATTTGAATAGGAATAGGGTGCGATTTCTAACCGAATCACATGCGGAGGTCCTGTGTGAACCCAGCCTAAGGCCCCTTTCACACTATCCGTCCGGACAGACTCAGTTTTTCTCAGCGGGGGGGGGGGGGGGGGGGGTCAATCCGCCGATCCCTCGCTGAGCAGGAGAATGACAGCTGTTCTCCACGCTGTGTGCAGAGACACAGCTATCAGAGCCCTATACATCTCTATGGGGGAATCGGATGGGAACGGACCTTCGGTCCGTTCTCAACCGATCCGCTGGACAGATGGAAAATAGGGTTTCCATCCATCCAGATTCGACGGATCGGATGTCAGCGGACATGTCTCCACTGACATCCGATGCCCCATAGGGATGCATGGGGGGGGGGGGGTAACGTTCAGATCAGCCAAAAAAACTAATAGGCAGATCTGAACGATCCGCCTGTGTGAAAGAGCCCTAAAAAAAAAGGTTTGTGTTGCAAATATATCAGAGCATTGTAAAGAAAATAATTTTCAGAGTCGAGCTGGTTTTAAAAGTGTTTTTTTACTACTTTTCTAATTACTTAAAAGTGAACCTGTGCCCAGATTATTTTTTACCAATGGATCTTCTGATAACAAACCATGATTATCCATGAACTTTTAGAACAAATAAGGTTGGAAGACTGTCTACTTATTTAAATAACTACATTATAATTGAGGTGACATTTCAGGTAACATTTGAAGTGTACATGGTCCCCTTTGAGTGACATTTGTTTTGCTTCCAGTAAAGGAGATGAAAAAACAGGAGACTGATCATTTTTTTCTCTTTAGTGCTCAGGTGTATGCTTGGAAGAGTCTATAGACCATGCTGGCAGATATGAGATGAACAAGAATTAATCGATGAAAGGACTTCAATCTACCACTTACTCATGAATAAAATTAAACTTACAGAAAAACAAAGTTAATTTTATGTATTTTATTAAATGAAAATAAAGTGATCAGTGCAATATAAAACATGTCATTTTCTGAAATTAAAACATCATGATAAAATGCAATAAAGAAAATAAATGAAAAAAAAAAAAAAAACCTTCACAAAACAATTTAACAAGTAACATCTTCTACAAAAAAAATAAATAGTCATGTATATAAACCATTTCAACTATACAAGAACTACACCCGGAAAAAGCTTGTTAACTTAGCTTGTCCCACAATATGTTTGTTCTTGGCTACAGCTTTAGTGCTAGTTTTACTGCTAGCTGCTTTTTCCTTTGTTTTTGTCAATCCAGCAAGCTTCTTTTGTGGAGGTTCATCTTCAAGGTTGCCTTGGATTTCATCAGTGTCCACTTGCTTTCTCTTTGAGCTCTTTTGAACTGATTGTTTACTGGGTTTCCCTTTCACAGCTTTATCAGAGTCAATATTACCGGAACGTATGCCAAAAGTATTTTTCTTGCTTTTATCGCCTGCAGGTAAAAATGACAAAAAAAAAAAAAAAACTGATTTGTCCAAACTTACAAATTTACTTTATTTCTTCTATAAACTAGCCATCTTCTCTGCCATTACTGCAAGAGCTACAGGTTTTCTTAACACCAACCACTACAACTTCCATTATACTCACTTTTATAGTCCTAACCTGTATTAGCTGCCACAAATATCCTGTGCTTCAGGGTATGGGTGAACATGTGACTATCATACATGTTACAGTGCCAGTGAAACAGAAAAATGGCAGGGGGTGGCATTGAGAAGAGTATAACAGGGGAAGGTAGGAGAGGTAGTGAAAACAAACAAGTAATAATCCACACCTGGAAGATTTGTTATTTCCACTTGTGTTTCTGGTCTATAGATACCCAAAAAAGTCAAAATTGATTCTTCCCCCACATACTTACACCAAGTACATATTTTTTCTATGTAAGCTGCCTAGTCTGCACCTGGTCTTTCTTCTATTTGGAAAACAGAGATGCTGACCTCTGGGAGGATACACTGTATTTTTGTGTGTTACCTGTAAAGTCCTTTTCTTTTCTTTGATATTCATTGAGGGACACAGCTCCATATCTTCTTGAACCTTGAGTTTATGCTGCCCCCTACAAGAGTAGGACACTGGGCAGAAAAAAAATTTGACTACGCCTATAGGGCAGTCCTGGGAGGGGAGAGAATACTCACTTCCTGCTATAGGTCTTCAGTTTTGTGTCAGAACAGATCACCAAACTCAATAGAGGGGCAGGTGCTATGTCCATCAATGAACATCAGTGAAAAGGATTTTACAGTAAGACAAAAATCCATTTTTCTCTTTCGTTCAATGACAGGCAGCTCCATATCTTCTTGACCCTTGGAACGTCCCAAAGCAGGGGTGGGATGAAAACGGCAATAAACGTACTTCCCAAAGGCTAAACGTAGCCAACCAGGTAAAATAGGAGCTCACCTGACAAAAGTACACCCTCAAAGAGGGCTAATCTTCTCCCAACAGCGGCCTGCTAAACCTTGCGACGAAAGGGAGCATTGCAGATGCCAACACAACCCCCTTCTAAAATTTTGTGAAAAATGCGCACAGACAACCAGGTGGCTGCCTTGCAAACCTGCACCACTGACGCCAAATGACGGAAGGCCCAAGGAGGCACTAAGCGCCCTTGTAGAATGCGCCTTAACAGGGTAAGGAGGATGATGAACCTTAATGGAATAGGCCTACACCACCGTCTGCCTAATCAATCTGGAAATGGTTGCAGCAGATGCGGCCAGCCCTTTACAGGGTCCATCCTTGGGGACAAATAGGGAATCCGATTTTTGGAGCGACTCCGATGCCACCTGGTACACCCCGATTGCCTTACATTCTTTGGATGTGGTTTGGGCAATCTCTTTAGGGTGCTTAGGACACAAGGAAGGCAACACAATGCCTTTATTTAAATGGAAACCAGAGACTACCTTAGAAAGGAACGACTGGCCGGGATGGAGCACTACTTTATCTTAGGAAACCACCAAGTAAGGTGAACAACAAGACAAGCTGCCAGCCTCGATACCCTACATGCAGAAGAAAAAGCCACCAAGAAGGGTACCTTCTGGGACAATGTAAGCAGAGGAATCTCAAATATTTTACAACGGCTGAAGAAGCAACAGCACAAAGTTGAGATCCCACGAGGGAAATGGAGACAGCACTAGGGAAGCCAAGTGGCAAACCCCTTGAACAAAGGTGCGAACCCCAGAAAGCCTAACCAAAAAGGACAATGAAAAAAAAAAAAAAAAAACGCCAAGGCCGAACCTGGCCCTTGATGGGGTACCAGAGGCGAGACGCTGCTCAACGCCTCATTTGAGGAAAGCCAAACAGTCACCGAAAAGGAGTGGGGGTGAACTCCGCTCAGACAGCTTGGTTAGCAGCTTAGACAGTCAGCCACGAGTAGGCCGCAAAGCCGCTGCCTACTTTTTTGACCCAATCCGGCCACATGAGGGGTGTGCCCGCGGATAATAAAACATCCACTCCTCCAGCCCAAAAGACATCCCTGCCCCAGGGTGGGTTGGGGGACAAAGACCCACCGTGACTAATTAGAGAGGCCGGGGGGATTGAGGGGAACCTGGGGGGGGTCAGACTATCCCAGGGGAGGGACCCACGTCCACCCCGAAAGACCACCAAGAGGGACACTACTTACCACACCATGGAAGCGAGTGGGCACCACTGCAGGTAGACTGCCGCACCATCTTGGAATGGGGGTGCTGTGGGCCAGCCCTCCGTCCAGTGGGGTTATGTCATGGCCATCCCAACAAGGAACTAGGTTCTTACTCCTGACTAGGCAGAACAAAACAAAAAACTGAAGCCCTATAGCAGGAAGTGGGAGTATACCCCCCTGGGACTGCCCTGTAGGTGTAGTCAAACTTTTTCCCCACCTAGTGTCCTACTCCTGTAGGGGGCAGCATAAACCCAAGGGTCCAGAAGATGTGGAGCGGTGTCTGTCAATGAACGAAAGAGAAATTGTGGATTTATAAGAAATGGAAAGGGAGAAAAAAAAAAAAAAAAAAAAAAGAAAAAAAAAAAGGGCACACATTTGTGCACTAAAATACTCATTAGATTGCAGTAGTTTACGCTTTTTACATAAATAGTTCCACCACATTTTGTGTATGTGTTTGAGAGATATGCAAAACTGCATAATAAATACCTATTGGTTCTTCATCAAAACAAAGTACGGGAACAAGTTTTGGAGCTGGATGGATGCAAGTTGGAACTTGGCTCATACTAGGAAAATTACATGGCTTGGGTTGACTTGCCGAGGTCTCTTTGTAAGTGCAGGAAAACTGAGATTTTATCAAGTTCTGCTTCAGCTGAAAAAAAAAAAAAGAAAAAAAAAAAAACACACCAAATAAATATTTTAAACAAAGCTAGAGAATACACCCATATATACACAGACTATCTGACAAGTGTACACCCCTTAAATTTTTGTAAATATTTTATTATATCTTTTCATGTGACAACACTGAAGAAATTACACTTTGCTACAATGTAAAGTAGTGAGTGTACAGCTTGTATAACAGTGTAAATTTGCTGTCCCCTCAAAAGAACTTAACACATAGCCATTAATGTCTAAACCGCTGGCAACAAAAGTGAGTACACCCCTAAGTGAAAGTGTCTAAATTGGGCCCAATTACCAATTTTCCCTCCTCTGCGTCACGCGACTCATTAGTGTTACAAGGTCTCAGGTGTGAATGGGGAGCAGGTGTGTTAAATTTGGTGTTATTGCTCTCACTTTCTCATACTGCTTACTGTAAGTTCAACATGATGGCACCTCATGGCAATGAACTCTGAAAAAATAAAAAAATAAAAAGAATTGTTGCTCCACATAAAGATGGCTTAGGCTAAAAAAAGAGTGCCAAGACCCTGAAACTGAGCAGCAGCATGGTGGCCAAGACCATATAGCGATTTAACAAAACAGGTTCCACACAGAACAGGCCTCTCCATGGTCGAAGTGGAGTGCACATGCACAGCGTCATAGCCAGAGGTTGTCTTTGGGAAATAGATGTATGAGTGCTGCCAGCATTGCTGCAGAGGTTGAAGGGGTAGGGGATCAGCCTGTCCATGCTCAGACAATATGCCGCACACTGCATCAAATTGATCTGCATGGCTGTTGTCCCAGAAGGAAACCTCTTCTAAAGATGATGCACAAGAAAGTTCACAAACAGTTTGCTGCAGACAAAGACTAAGGACATGGATTACTGGAACCATGTTCTGTGGTCTGAGGAGACCAAAATTAACTTATTTGGTTCAGATGGTGTCAAGCGTGTGTGGCGGTAGCCAGGCGAGGAGTACAAACACAAGTGTGTCTTGCCTACAGTCAAGCATGGTGGTGGGAGTGTCATGGTCTGGGGCTGCATGAGTGCTCCCCGCAATGGGGACCTACAGTCCATTGAGGAAACCATGAACGTTAACATGTACTGTGACAGACTGAAGCAGAGCATGATTTCTCCCCCTCCCTTCAGGGACTGGGCCACAGGGCAGTATTCCAACATAATGATCCAAAACACCTCCAAGACGACCACTGCCTTGCTAAAGAAGCTGAGGGTAAAGGTGATTGACTGGCCAAGCATGTCTCCAGACCTAAACCCTATTGAGCATCCTCAAACAAAGGTGGAGGAGCGCAAGGTCTCCAACATCCACCAGCTCTGTGATGTCATCATGGAGGAGTGGAAGAGGACTCCAGTGTCAACCTGTGAAGCTCCGGTGAACTCCAAGCCCAAGAGGGTAAAGGCAGTGCTGGAAAAGAATGGTGGCCACACAAAATATTGACACTGTGAGCCCAATTGGGACTTCTCACTTTTAAGAAAAAACCCAAACAAAAACAAACCTACACAAACACTGAGCACCCCCCCCCCCCAACACACACACACACAAACACTGAGTAAAAATTAACATTTTGGTGGTGCATTAAAATGTGTCAGCATGCCGATTACTTGAAGGAGGTCCCATTACATTGCCAATAAAAGGCTAAAGTGACAGGGGTTCTCTAAAGGCAGCCCACCCAAACTAATTATACTAACCTTCATAGACCTACCCTGTCAAGACTGTGCGAAAATGAAAGGAACCGATGTGCATTGCAACAGAAAGATGTAAATGGCCACTAAGTATGCAGCGGAGGGAGGTAAGCATCCTTTTAACCTCCCTGGCGGTCTGATTAGGTCCGAATTTTTGATCTCAAAAGCGGTACATTGTTTTGCATGGAAATCAGTTTTCTATTTTAGGTTTAATTCTTAGGAATAACTCACTTAAATCTGTCCAAACAGACCACTGCCTTGCTAAAGAAGCTGAGGGTAAAGGTGATTGACTGGCCAAGCATGTCTCCAGACCTAAACCCTATTGAGCATCCTCAAACAAAGGTGGAGGAGCGCAAGGTCTCTAACATCCACCAGCTCTGTGATGTCATCATGGAGGAGTGGAAGAGGACTCCAGTGTCAACCTGTGAAGCTCCGGTGAACTCCAAGCCCAAGAGGGTAAAGGCAGTGCTGGAAAAGAATGGTGGCCACACAAAATATTGACACTGTGAGCCCAATTGGGACTTCTCACTTTTAAGAAAAAACCCAAACAAAAACAAACCTACACAAACACTGAGCACCCCCCCCCCCCCACAACACACACACACAAACACTGAGTAAAAATTAACATTTTGGTGGTGCATTAAAATGTGTCAGCATGCCGATTACTTGAAGGAGGTCCCATTACATTGCCAATAAAAGGCTAAAGTGACAGGGGTTCTCTAAAGGCAGCCCACCCAAACTAATTATACTAACCTTCATAGACCTACCCTGTCAAGACTGTGCGAAAATGAAAGGAACCGATGTGCATTGCAACAGAAAGATGTAAATGGCCACTAAGTATGCAGCGGAGGGAGGTAAGCATCCTTTTAACCTCCCTGGCGGTCTGATTAGGTCCGAATTTTTGATCTCAAAAGCGGTACATTGTTTTGCATGGAAATCAGTTTTCTATTTTAGGTTTAATTCTTAGGAATAACTCACTTAAATCTGTCCAAACAAGAGAGTCTAGTAGACATCCCGGGTATGATAGTTTGAAACACGAAATCATAAAATTATAATATAAGAATACACTTTATTCAAAAATATAATCAAACCAAAAACACTGAAATGTGCACAAACAAGGGGTACGATATTACTAGTCACTGTAATAATGGTTTAGTAAACATCTCGGGTATGAAAGATTTTGAAACATGGGACTGCTCAAAGTCTGACGTCACAATAGAATCTGGATTCCTTTCCCATTTTCCCTTCACATTCATCTCTTCGAGCAACAAACCACGCACATCCTTGTGGGTGCTGACTGACTCTCTCAGTTGGTGGGATGTAGTCCATGAAGCGACGACCAGTCAGGCATTCCGGGTTGACAGCCTGACATCCAAATCTATTCACAGCCATTGATGGTGTTTGGCGATTCAGAAAGATATGTTCGGTAACTTTCCAAATGAATCACAGGCTTGACACTTTTTTGAGCAGAATGTAGGCATTCCACAAGCATTGCTCAAGATGTCTGAAGAGTACTGTCTTATAGTACTTCTTTTGCCGTTTCCTCATTGCTGGGTAGAATGTCATTGCTTGGTCGGCTCTGTTGACATCTCCTATGCTGTTGTAATCTATCACTGCTTGTGGCTTCATGACTTTTCCCACTTTTCATGCGTGCCATAGCAGTGGAGGTATTATGCACTGTATTCATTAGGCACACATCTTTCTTGTCTCGCCACTGCATTGCCATCATTTTGCCTTTCTGCCAGGCAACCATTTCTCCTGTCTTAGGCTTCTTTTTGCCAAACATTGGCGGCAAGTTGCGTCGGTTAGCCCTTACGGTTCCATAGGCATCGGTTTTGTTTTGCAGTAGAACTTCAAAGTTCAGGAGATGTATAAAAGTTGTCAGTTGTTACACAGGATAGCCCTGATTTGGCAATGGCTCAATAAGTGAAAGAACAGAAGAAGATGTTGCCATTCCATAATTGCTGTATTTTTGATTGAATTTGGTTCCTTTTTCAGTGTATATCACTGAATTCCAAATGTAGCCAGTTAACGATTTGCATAGTATGTAGGATTTTACGCCAAATCGTGCCCTCTTTGATGCAATGTATTGTACCCAGCTGAGCCTTCCCTTGTAGGCCATTAGGCTTTCATTTATGATATCTCTTTCTGGCACATAGCTCCGTTGGAAATTCTGTAGAATCATTTGATATACTTCCCAATTTTTCAGAAGAATGAAGAATTATAGGCCCAGAGATTTCCAAATGTCATCTTTGGGTCAGTGGTTCCCACTTTCTGCATGTTGCAAACTCCCGATGTGTAGCCAATTGTTGCTCTTTGTACCGGTGTTCCGTGAAAAAACCATACCCGTGAAAATTCCCTACCCTCGTCACTTCCGGGGCACCTACGTCATTCAACAGCTGAGGAGCTTACTAGTGTGCATGCTCGGAGGGTAGGGAATTTTCACGGTAGTGTGTTGTAACGTTACACCGCATCAGCTGTTGCGGCGGTTACATTAAAACATCTCGGCTGCAACATGAGTCATCTCCGCTCCTACCCCTGTCACTTCCCTGATCTTGGCTACTAAATATAAAAGCGGCGGCGGATCTATGAAAAAACCCGCCGCCGCTTTTACATTTAGTAGCCGAGATCAGGGAAGGAGCGGAGATGACTCATGTTGCAGCCGAGCTGTTTTAATGTAACCGCCGCAACAGCTGAGGCGGTGTAACGTTACAACACACTACCGTGAAAATTCCCTACCCTCCGAGCATGCCCAATGCTAAGCTCCTCAGCTGTTTAATGACGTATCCGAGCTGTGAGCATGTGCACTGCTACGCTGCTCAGCTGTTCCATTAAGTTTCTGACAGGAAGTGACGTGGGTATGGAATTTTCACGATGTATGGTTTTCTAACGTTACACCGGTTTGTCTCGGTAACAATTCACTGTTTTCCAGTTCATCTAAAATCTCTTTTGAGATAAAAACACTTTTTGGACAGTCTCAATTTTCTAGGCACAAAACTGCAAAAGTACAGGTAGGGCACTAGAAACCTTTTGCACTAGGTGAAAAGCTGTGGTGAAATGGCTTCGTACAAAGTTGTAATCCTAACAGATTACACTGCATCATGTCATTCATGTCATTCGATTTATTTATTTTTTAATTTCCCACCGGTTCCACCCCCCTGCGTCGCTCACAGGGAAGGGAACGGGAAGACAGGTGCCAGCATCGGCCGGAGCACACAGCGGGAGGATGGCTGGAGGACGGCAGGGGATTGTAGTGGAAGATAAGTGCGATTGTGGGGTAATCCTAAGTGTGGCTCTGGGTTACCGCTTTTGGCACTGTATATTAACCCCGAGCCACACTCGGGAATACCGCCAGGGAGGTTAAAGAACGAATCAGTCTTAGGGCTGTATTGCGATCCGCTCCGGCACTTTTTTTTTTTCACGGACACGGATGACACTTGTGTCATCCGGTTCGTATGTCCGCATATCATGCCATCTGTTTGCGGATGATATACAGACATAATGTATGTCTATGGGCATTGCGGATGACACCGCTGACATCCGATTTTGCATCCGTTCCGTTTTTTAAACGGAACAAAAAATAGGGTTCTGTTCCATTCCAAAAAACGGAACAGAACTGAAAAGGACAAAAAAACGGATGTCAGCGGATGGTCATCCGCAATCCCATAGACTTTCATTATGTCCGTATATCACCCGCAAACGGATGGGGCGATTTACGGACATACGGAACGCCCATGTGAAAGAGCCCTTAGGGGGGCTGTTCACGGTGAGAGGCATTCTTTTGCACTTGATCAAAACACCAGTCACTGCAAGGGAACACCAAATACAAAAAAGGATTGTCCCTGTTCACACTGCAACACTGCCTCAAGGTGGGTTGCAGTGCACTGCAGAAAAATACAGACACGGTAAACAGTGCCTTGCTTTGTAACAATGCAAGGCCCCTTCCCAAAGCAATACATGAGCTCGCCCACTAAAATAGATCAAAAGAAAATGAGTGTGATTAAGTGAAAAAGTGCATTTTCAATATAATGTTTAATATGCAATATTTGGGCAGAGTGAATAATAGATAAGGCCTTTCAACTTTTTATGTCTGCATCCCAATTTGGGAGATTTTGCATCACTTCCTGTATGAAGAAACAGGAAGCGAGAGGAGATTACAGAAGCCTGGTGATGGGTATCAGGCTATGGGTATCCGGTATAAGAGGAGGGGAAATCTCAAACGGGACACATACAGCATTTAACCTGACTTAACCGGTTGCCGACCGCCGCACGACTATATACTGCGGTGGTCAGCCCCGGCCAGGCAGAGTGACGTATGGATACGTCACTCTCCTGTCACTGACTTGCGAGCCAATTGCGGGCGGGCGAGCACCTGCCGCGGCTCGTTCACAGACAAGTCAGTGCGTGTGACCGGCGGACTCGATGTCCGCCGGTCACAGTACGATCGCTCCTGTGAAGGGAGAAAGGCGGAGCGGCTTATATAAACAAGCCGCCCGTCATTCTCCCTGGTGTAAAAATGAAGATCAGACGGTTCTACTATGTAGGACCGTTGATCTTTGTTTTTACACCAATAGCAATGTCCCTGCACAGTTAGAATCACACCCCTAGGACACACTGAACCCCTCCCTGTCCAATAAAGTTAACCCCTTCCCTGCCAGTGTCATTTTTGCAGTAAAAGTGCATATTTATAGCACTGATTACTGCAGTAATGTCACTGGTACCCCCAAAAGTGTCAGTCAAGGGTCCGATCTGTCCGCCGCAATGTCGCTGTACCGAAAAAAAAAAAAAAAAAAAAATATTGCAGATCACAGCCATTACGCGTTAAAAAAATAAAAACACCAAAAATGACAAAAATCTTTCCCTTTGTTAGTAAACGCGATAACTTTTGCGCAAACCAATCAAAATACGCTTTTTGCGATTTTTTTTACCAAACATATGTAGCATAAAACAAATTGGCCGAAAATGTTAAAACATTTTGATTTTTACATTTTTTTTGGGGGGAATATCATATAAAAAAAAATGTGAAAAATATTGTTATTTTTGCAAAATTGATGCTCTTTGTTTATAGCGCATGATAAAAAAAAAAAAAAAAAAAAAAAAAAAAGACGTCAAATTCGTTTAGGTACAGAGTCGCACGACCGCGCAATTGTCCGTTAAAGTCACGCAGTAAAAAAATCGTAAAAAATCCCCTGGTCTTTTAGCAGCCAAATCCTCCGGGGCTTAAGTGGTTAAGTGATCTTCAGTCTGTCCCAAACTAAAATGTGGCCCTAAAAATTAAATTGAAATACAGTGCTGCCAAAATATAGTTATTTTGCACACTGCGGATTTAGATAGACTAGCCTTTTATCATATGCAAAAACTTCCCCCTGAGGAAGACACATAGTCCCTTGTGTCGTCACGCGTAGGGGAGGGGCGAAGTCCACATTGGTGAAACGGAGTGATCGGAATGCTTAGACAGTGAGCGGCTGACAGGGATTATCTGTCAATTCATCCCTTATTTGTCACATCACCTGCACAGTCTGATGTGCTATAAGCATCTATTAAATGTGAGTAATACTCTTCTTTTAAATAAAATTGCTTTTATACCAACAATACTCGCACTGTGGATATAGGTTTCTCTCCATACATGCGATCGGATAAAGCATTATACAGATAAGCTGGGAGCCAGAACAGTGGAGGTGAGAACCTATCCAGCATCCATGAGGATTGTTTGAGGCTATATTTTTGACCAAGCTTAGCTGCGAGGTCACACACACACACACACACACACACACACACACACACACACCCACACACGCCTTAAGGTGAGATATCCACCCAGAGGGGCATCACAAGTGTGGAGGTCGCACATTAATCAATATCCTTGGAATTTTTCTAACGGACTTTAATTTACAATATAAGCACCGGTGTTTGGGATTCGCTTTATTATCTTATGATCACGGATGTTTGATTTTCAACCATGGACATTTTTCATTTTTATATTTTAGAACACCAGGATTTCATCTGATTGAATTATAGTATTTTCATATTTCACTAGGATTATTCATTGAATTTATGGCAAATGTTTGCATACGATAGAAGGATATTCATAGTTATTTTGCATACTGGATTTAGATACATTTTGCGCAGCACTGTATTTAAATTAAATTTTTATTGCTTACACACTCATCTTAAGAGTGATTGGATCTAACGGCATATCCTCATTATACCCATAGAAGCTTGCAGAACATTTAATGTGGCCATGTTCAGATTTAGGCTCCGTTTCCACTATCGCGGCTACGAAGTCGTGCTACGTCTAGCGAGACTTTGTAGTGTAAGTTGTTTGCGGCTTTCAGTGCGACTTGTCCATTATAGAAGTCGTACTGAAGTCGGCCCAAAAGTAGTGCAAAAACTACTTTTCAAGTCGCGGCTACTGAAGTCGCAGCAGTTAGAATGGGCCACATTGAAATGAATGGCTTTTGACTTGCTGTGGGACTTGACATGTGTCAAGTTGCACAACAAGTCGCAATAGTGGAAACCGAGCCTTAGAACGCCCCTTAAAATTACATTCTGCAAACCTTTTCCGATAATAATTACAAGGTTTGTTGCTACTGTACAGGCATTATAACAATCTTTATATATTGCAAGAATAAATTATCCGGTGTGATTAGACAAATAAGAGACAGCACACAAGCATTTGCTCATTACAATACCTTAGGTTTGTCTTTGTTAATGCACTTCTGGGCACGCTGGCCAAGAGATTGTAGAGAAGATTCATTACACTGTTCAGGAGTCCTAGCAATTCAGACCAAAATATATGAACAAATTAAATGGAGGATTTCACTAAAGAAATGAAGAATCATGTTTAAAGCTACATAAGAGTAAACTCCCTGGGTTGTTTCCCGAACACATGAACATTTGGTCTTCTAAAGGAAACCAGGACACACCACGTACAGTGCATCCAGAGAGTCTTCACAGCACTTCACTTTTGTTATGCAACAGCCTTTTTACAAAATGGATTAAATTCATTATTTTCCTCAAAATTCTACAAACCATAACCCATAATGACAACGTGAAAGAAGTTGGTTTTAAAATCTTTGCAAACGTATTTATTCACAGCCTTGGCATGACAATTAGAGCTTAGGTGCATCCCATTTCCACTGACAACCCTTGAGAGGTCTCAACAAATTGGAGTCCCCCTGTGGTAAATTCAGTTGATTAGACAAGATTTGGTAAGGCACACACCTGTCTATAGAAGAAGGTCCCACAGTTAACCGTGCAGGTCAGAGCACAAACCAAGCCATGAAGTCCAAGGAATTGTCTGTAGACCTCCAAGACATGATTGTATCAAGGCACAATAATATTTCTTCAGCATTGAAGGTCCCAATGAACACAGTGGCCTCCGTTATTCGTAAATGGAAGAAGTTTGGAACCATCAGGAATCTTCCTAGAGTGGGCTGCTTGGCCAAACTGCTCTATTGGGGAAGAAGGGACTTAGACAGGGAGGTGACCAAGAATAGTCACTGACAGAACTCCAGCGTTTCTGTGCAGAGAGGAGAACCTTCCAGCAGAACCACCATTTCTGCAGCACTCCACCAATCAGGCCTGTATGGCAGAGTGGCCAGATCAGAAGCCACTCTTCAGTAAAAGGCGCATAACAGCCCACCTGGAATTTGCCAAAAGGCACCTGAAGGACTGAACATAAGAAACAAAATTCTCTTGTCTGATGAAACAAAGATTGAACTCTTTGGCCGGAATGGCAAGCATCATGTCTGGAGAAAACTAGGCATCACTCATCACATGGCCAATATCTGCAGTGAAGCATAGTGGTGGCAGCATCATGCAGTGGGTATATTTTTAAGCAGCAGGAACTGGAGGATTTATCAGGATCAAGGGAAAGATGAATGTAGCAATGTACAGGAGGCATCCTTGATGAAAACCTGCTTCAGAGTGCTCTGGACCTCAGACTGGGGTGAATGTTCATCTTCCCACAGGACAACGACCTTAAGCACATAGCTAAGGCAACAAAAGGAGTGGCTACAGGACAACTCTGGATGTCCTTGAGTGGCCCAGCCAGAGCCCAGACTTGAACCTGATTGAACATTTCTGGAGAGATCTGAAAATGGCTGGCACCGACGATTCCCATCCAACTGGGTAGAGTTAGAGAGGTCCTGGAAAGAATGGGGGAAACTGCCCAAATAAAGGTGTGCCAAGCTTGTAGCATCATACTCAAAAAGACTTGAGGCTGTAATTGGTGCTTTAACAAAGTATTGAGCAAAGGCTGTAAATACTTATGTACATGTGTTTTTTTCCCCCATTTTCAATACATTTTCAAAAAATTCAAACCAAACTTTTACAATATCATCATGGGTTATTGTTTGTCGAATTTTGAAGAAATAAATGGATTTTTGTAAAATCTTACCGTAAAATCCTTTTCTCATCGACAGACGTAGTCCTCGGTGATACACCACCTTCGGGTTATGTTACCTCCGCAGGAGCAGGACTAGACAGGAAATTAAAAAGCTCTGGCCACACCCTAGGGGCAGTCCCAGAGGGTATATCCTCTCTCTCTCTCTCTGCCTCAGCAAATCAGTTATGTGAAAAAGCAGTGCTTAGAGAATTTAACCCAACCCAACTCCAAAACAGAGGGGCGGGGACTACGTCTGTCGATGAGCTAAGAGAAAAGGATTTTACGGTAAGATTTTACAAAAATCCATTTTTCTCTAGCGCTCATCTACAGACGTAGTCCTCGGTGATACACCACCTTCGGGACGTCCCAGAGCAGTATCACAACTGAGGGGTGGGAAAATGGAAATCAAATCCCAATCTAGAAGGCCCAACCGGTGCCAACTAGAAGTTTACAATGCTCATCCTTAATGATGAGACTCAACCAAAAAAGAGAAAACAATTTTTTTTTTTTTTTTCAAACAGAAAAAAACCCTCGAGGTAGACCACCGGTCTCCTCAAATTGCGGCCTGCAAAACCTTGCGGCCAAATGAGGCATCCGCCGATGCCGTCACATCAATTTTATAGAATTTTGTAAAGGTATGTACCGACGACCAGGTGGCCGCCTTACATACCTGGACCACTGACGCCTGATGGCGAAAGGCCCAGGAAGTACTGAGCGCTCGAGTGGAGTGCGCCCTAACAGGGAACGGAGGACTCTGACCCTTAATAGAATAAGCCTGTACCACCATTTGTCTAATCCATTTGGCAATGGTCGCGGCAGATGCAGGCAAACCCTTTCTGGGGCCATCCGTGATCACAAAAAGTGAATCCGTCTTACGGAATGATTCCGTAGCTTTCAGGTATACCCTGATTGCCCGAACCGCATCTAAGGAATGCAACGCATGTTCCCGATGATGCTTGGGCTGAGGACACAAGGAAGGTAGTACAATATCTTCATTCAGATGAAAATCTGAAACCACCTTGGGAAGAAAAGATGGCTTAGGATGAAGTACTACCTTATCCCTATGAATCACTAGGTATGGTGACTGGCATGATAATGCAGCCAGTTCTGACACCCTGCGAGCAGAAGTAATAGCCACCAAGAAGGCCACCTTCTGGGATAATGTAAGCAAGGGAATCTCCCTGATGTTTTCAAAGGGAGGTTTCTGTAGAACCGACAAAACCAAATTAAGATCCCAAGGCGGTAAGGGCGCGCGGACTGGAGGAGCCAGGTGCCGCACCCCCTGGATGAAATTCCGCACCAAGGATTTGGTAGCTAAAGGCTTCTGAAAGAAGATTGCTAATGCTGAAACTTGACCCTTGATGGTGCTCAAGGCTAGCTTCTGCTCAACCCCTTGTTGCAAAAAGGCCAATATTCGAGTCACCGAATAGGTACGTGGAGGAAATCCTAAAGATTCGCACCACGCAATATAAGTCTTCCATGTGTGATAATAGACTTTGCTGGAAGTCGCTTTCCTTGCTTTAATAAGGGTAGGAATGACTGAAGTAGACAAACCTCTGTCCTTCAGTACTTGGGTCTCAATGGCCAGGCCATTAAAACCAGCGACTGTAAAGCACGAAGGTAAATTGGTCCTTGAGACCACAGACACTCCCTGAGACGAAGTTCCCACGGAACGTCTGCGACTAACATGTCCAAGTCGGCCAGGCCGGCTTGAGGAGGCCAGCCTAGAATTTCTAGGACCACTGGCGCTGATTGGATCTGAACCAGGCGTCCCTAGAGCTATCTGGCCCCGACCATCCGAGAAAATCTGGTCGTTTTCTGTTCCCACACATTTATCAGATACCTGATAGTTATCAGGAAAGGTGATCTTTTCTGGTTGAACCTCAGGGACCGAAGTCACCCGACTAGAGTCTACTTGGCCTATCTGGTCAACCAGATCCGATTCCTGTGAGGTATCGGGACTAATCTTAGGAAAAGGTAAAGGAAAAGATCTTTTCAGGGAACGGTAACTACCGCTTCCTGTGGTACTTAAATGTTGGAAGGGAAGAATCGCACCGGTAGTAGTGGTTGATGCTCGATCTAATGTCCTGAATACCGGTGAAAACGTCCCCCCACCCTGAAACCGGGTGGGGGCGCACCTTCAGGCTGTGTACTCCTTTGCTTCGGGTTTGGCTGGGTTGGTCCCCTTCTTGAACCCTCCTGGAGGAGTCTTGCCTTTCCCGCTAGTACCAGCCGGGCGCCCTTTATGGGCGGTAAAGAAAGGTCCTCGCTTGTTGCGAGGTCCCTTAGCTTTTGCAGCCTGTGGCAAAAAAGTGCTCTTGCCCCCAGTGGCATCCTTAATGATTTCATCTAGGTTGGCTCCAAATAGACGATTCCCCTGAAAGGGGAGATTGGTCAAGGTCTTTTTGGAACCTAGGTCAGCTGACCAGCATTTTAACCACAGCACACGTCTGAGGATCACTGCTAACTTAGATGCATGCCCTAATAGGGGAGTAGTGTCCAAGGCTGCGTCACAGATAAACCGTAGCCCTTGTATGATCTGTTCCATCAAATCAGATGTCTCCTGGGGAATATCTTTTCCCCTAAGATCTTGGCGTACCATTTTCGCCCATTCCGTAAGTGTCTGGGAAACTAGACCAATAACGATTACTGGTCTAAATGCTGACCCTATCAGAGAAAAGATAGTGCGGGACTCTGCTTCTATCTTTCGATCCACCGGATCCTTAAAGGACGAAGTGTCCTCCACTGGAATAACCGTGGCTTTATTCAGCCTGGAAATAGGCGGATCCACGACTGGTGGTACCGTCCATTTCTTAATGATGGATTCCTCAAACGGATAGCGTCTAGCAATACGCTTGGAAATAGTAAAGGTACGTTTAGAATGCTCCCATTCTCCTTTAATCTGATTACCAAAACATTTAGGTACAGGAAAAGCCTTCGCCGTCTTGATGGGCTTATTAGTCCCAAAAGGCCTCTCTGTTTCAGTTGCCTCTGCCGGTAAAGCCTCAAGTTTTAAGGTTTCTTGCACTGCCACAACTAGTGCGTCCACCAATGCTTCTTCCTGAATTATAGCAAAAGAAGAAGCGTCCTCCTCACTGTCTGAGGGGGCTTTACCTGGGATAACAGCCCTTGCAGAGGAACCTGCAACTGCCGTGACCATCTCTGAATCTGAGTCAGAGGTGTCAGATGGTATAGGGGTAGGCGGGGGTCGCTTCCTTGACCCCCGTCCCTGACAGGCCGCCTCCACCCGAGCCACCATAGACTCCAAAATTGCTGTAAATGACTCTATACTCTGTGCACCGGCGGGTCCCGAGGCCCCCTCGAGGGAAACAGGTGGGGGAATATGTGTGGCAGGGTCCATAACAACTCCAGTTACTTCCTGGATATATATAATTCAAAAGTAAAGAAAAAAAACTTTTTTTTTTTTTTTTTTTCTTTTCTGACCCCCAGCGCCACAAAAAGCCCCTTAGTGTTACCTGCTTAGGGATCCCTATCGATCGAGAGAGAGAGAGAGATAGACCCCCAGGCTCACCACTTGATGCTCAGAGTTAAACTGCAACAGCTTACAGCGCTGTCTTGACAAACAGGAAGTCTTTTGGCTGGCTGCCCAGGAAGAAAGGAGGCGGCTCCGCCCCTCTGCACGCCTTCCGGCGCCTCCCCCAAGCTCCACGAGGTGTAGAATCACCTCAAACATGGCCGCCCCCATGCTGGAGACACGAGGCTACGCCAAAATGGCGGCTCGTGCGATCCAGCAAAAAAAATGGCGGCGGCCTAAACTGAATAGCGGTGTGCTGCAGGGCACACAACACTCTCTCTGCATGGGGATATGGCGTGGTTGGCGGTACCGGCCCTGGCGGACCGCGTGGCCGTTCGGGAGGCCTGCTAAATAGCTGGAGATCTGATTTGGAAGGCAGTCTACATGTCCGTGGCTTCTGACTGGTAGGTAGCTTATACTTAACCCATAAGATTCCCAGAATGCCACAGATTACATCTTTAAAACATGTATACAATAGATTGTTAGCTCCCAAGCCAAGCCTCCTGGCTTTTGCACACATAAATCACACTCAAAGTAGGAGGATTTGTGACATGTTATAGGATAGAAAGGACTCTTTCTTACCATACAAAGAGGGGCCCGCGTTCACCACAAAACCCGTCAGGGAAAAAGGGGGAACATACTACTCACCATACCGGAACCAGGCGGGCACCAACTCCTGACAGTACCCCTCTCCACCGGGGCGGGAGGGCTGTCGACCAATACGGACGCCGTGACTCATGGTCTTTGGCGTTTCAGCGAGACGTTTAACTCGCGGGGTCAGTCCCTTAATGGGACTTTGTCGCGGCCGACCCAGCGCGGAGCTATGGCCTGCACGCGCTCGTAGGCTGAACTGGGGTGACCACCGGATCTCAACATCCAGCCCGTCGCCCAGTTCAGCTTTCTTGCTTGAAGATCTCACAGGAACACTGGAGAAAAAAGCTGTCTAAAAAATCTTTTTAAGAAAAAAATCTTGCCAGGACCGAAGATCCCAGCAAGGTATCTAGGTCCTTACTCCTAACTAGACAGAAAATAACTGATTTGCTGAGGCAGAGAGAGAGAGGATATACCCTCTGGGACTGCCCCTAGGGTGTGGCCAGAGCTTTTTAATTTCCTGTCTAGTCCTGCTCCTGCGGAGGTAACATAACCCGAAGGTGGTGTATCACCGAGGACTACGTCTGTCGATGAGCGCTAGAGAAAAATGAATTTAATCCCTTTATAATAACAAGCCTGTAAAAGAATGTGGAAAAAATGAAGCAGTGTGAACACTTACCGGATACACTGTACACCCACATCTTTCTCCCTTCACCTTTACACTACACATATATTTCAATATTCTCCGGTTCTCTTCACTACGGAGCTTTAGCTCTCAGCTCACCACAGAGAGGCTACCAACCACAACATCTCTATCATCCACAGTTAGGATGGGGGCCTATATCAATTACAATAGAACATATGCACTACACCCTTAACTACAATTAAGAAAATTGCTACCATCTCAGAATATTTGGAAAAAAAAAAAAAAAAAAACCTAGAAAAAGAGAAAAAGTACTCATAAATTAACAAAAAAGTCAATACTTTTTTTTTTTTTTTTTATTATTATTTACAGTATATAAAAACTCGGCACAAGTTGAGGTGAATCATGGTAAAAGGATTTTGATAAATCTGCATTCCAACCCACCACCTATGGAAAGCAGCTCACTATTAATAAGTATGACCCCCCCATTTCTAGAAAGGTCACAGAAAGCTTAAGATAACCAGAACCAGGATTCAGGATGTAAGAAACTCCACCCTGATATGGTAAGTAGCAACACGTCATCTAAACCGGAATCTTTTGATGCAGTGTACTAAAAAGATGGAGAAAAACCTTGTAGTGAAAAAAAAATAAATTCTGTGTGCATTTTATTTAAAAGATAAGTCTATAAATTAGATTTTTAAAAGAATAACTCACCAGTAGTCAAGAGCTCAGGAATGTTTGGATGCTCCTACATGGCTGAGCCTGCCAGAAAGAGGTCACTTTTATTGGGCCAATCATCTTCAGTGGGGGCATTTCCCACCCACCTGCTGTATGTATATGTGCAGCTACAAAGTGGAAAATGCCTTAGTTTCAGATGACTGGCCCATAAAAAGGTGACAGCCCAGGGGGGGGGGGGGGGGTGTGACCATTTGTTGGACAGCAGAAGGCAAATTGCAGCCTGCAATTTCTGGAGTTTGTCCAGAGGAAGGAGCACTCTGGCTAAGGCCGAGTCCAGAGTCAGGCCCAGATATTCCAGCTTCGTGGACGGAACCAGAGCAGATTTCGGAAAATTAAGATCCAGTCGTATGGTGATCTCCAGGTTCTTCACCAGAGCAAAGGGAGACTCCGCTCGCAGGAGGAGATTGTCCAAGTATCCCAATACCGCAATCCCACATTGGCGTATGCAAAGCTAGCACCGGGGCAAACACTTTTCTGAAGTCCCGAGGAGCAGATGCGAGATGAAAAAGGGTAATGCTACAAAATGATAATGCTCCTCTCCCACAGCAAAGGGGAGAAAATGCTGGTGACTGGCACATATTGGAATGAAAAAGGTAGGCATCCTTGATATCGTTAGAGGCAAGGAAAAATCGTCCTGATGCAGGGATGCAATGGATTCCATTCTGAACTTCTGAATCCACACAAAGCAGTTTAGAGCCTTGAGGTCCAGGATTGGATGCACTTTGCCTTCCTTTCCTGGGATCCATTAACTGGTTTGAGTAAAAACCCTGAAAACATCCAAGGTCGGAACCGGACAACCACCCCTTGAAGGAACAGGTCTTGTACCGCCTCAAACAGGTCCTGTAAGGGGACCTGTTTGTCTGGGGACAGGCGCAAGTTGGAAGGAAAAAACCTTGCCGGGGAATAAGAGCGATCTTGTAGCCAGACCGAATGACTTTGTGTACCCACTTGTCTTGTACTAGGGAAGTCCACAGGTCTGGAAACCAGCGAAGACATATCCCCACCCCCGATACGGGTGAGGCACACCTTCATGCAAAAGGAGCCTTGTCCACAGGTCTGGAGAGAAGCCTGGTTTTGGCTTGCCAGACTAGGTTTGTTTGGATCCCCCAGAAGAGGCCATGAAAGGCTTCGAGCCCTTGTCAGTCGACCCTGAGATCTGCAATGAGGTTCCTTGCCCTTAGTAGCCTGCGGAAGAAAAAAAGTACTCTTCCACCCCCCCCCCCCCCACACTCCCACTCCCTCGTGAGACACCTTTAATGAGGTCATTCAGCATTCAGGGTAGCTCCAAACAGGCGATCTCCTTGAAAAGGAAGATCAGTCAAGGCCTTTTTTGAAGTTTGATCCACAGACCAGCACTTGAGAGCCAAAAGACACGCCGAAGGACCACTGCCAAAACAGAAGCGAGCCATCATGGGAGCCGCATCCAAAGAGGCATCACAGAAACTGCAGCCCATGGACCAGCTGGTCCGCCAGCTTGGCAAAGGCGGGGAGGGTTCCCCTCCAGGTCACAGTGTAGAAACTTAGCCCACTAGGTCAGCGTTTGCGACATTAGGGCAATGGTGAATATCGGCCTCATTGCTGAACCAGCATAGTGCAGGCCACCGCCTCTGCCTTCCGGTCAGCCGGATCCTTAAAGGTCAGGGAGTCTTCAACCGGAATCATGTTTGCCTTGCTTAATCTGGAAAGCAGAGGGTCCACCACCGGTGGCACAATCCACTTCTTAAGAAGGGACTCCTCATAGGGGTAATGCCTAGTAAAGCGCTTTAGGGACCCCATGGGGACGCTTAGGTCGTCCCCACTCCTTAGCAGCAATTTTGTCAAAATAGGCAGGGAAAGGAAACACCTTTGCTGCTCTGGATGGCTTGTGAGTGCCAAGGGGCACCTGTGCCTCTGTCGCAGCCTCAACTGGGTCCACCATCTTCAGGGTCTCACGCACAGATACAATCAGTGCATCTACCAGCGCCATTTTTAGCGCGGTCGCAGACAGAGGAATCCTCCTCACTATCAGAGGATTCCAGGCGCGTGGTTGCAGACCCAGCAGGGTGACCCACGTCCGCGGGGGGGGTCAAATCAGATTCAGGATTTGATGTGAGATGAGGCAGGGGAAGGTAGGGGGCACTTTTTGCTAGCCTGTCGTCTGAAAGCCACCTCCACCCGGAACAAAAGAGGCTCCAGGACCACCGTCGTGGACGAATGGTTTGGATTCGGAGGGCTCCGCAGCCTCGGGGGGAGGGGGGTGGACTCAAGGAAATGTGTTCCAAAGACTCCATTAGTCACCAGGGGGACCCCACAAAAATTGTAAACCACTGCTAAGGGACAACCCCCACTGCGCTATTAGCACCACCGGGTTGCCAGGCACAAAATACCAAGCGATCCTTAGCAGAGAGGGTGAAAACCCCACCAGACTTAACAGAAACCGACACCTGCCGCCACCTGGAGAATCTGCACTACACATGCGGCGATGAGGAAGTAAAATGATCCAGGAGTCCGCACCAGAGGATGAGAAGGGGCTCCCACCGCCGAAATCACCACCCACAGGGCTCCACTGTCATGGCTGATGCCATTTCCTGAGGCAAACCACAACAAAATGGCTGCCAGACTAAACAAACAAGGCCGTCGTGTATAGAAAAAAAAAAAAACAGGCTACAATAAAATGGCAGCACCAAGAGGGAGACCAGGCCTCAAGGACAGATCCAGGCAGGAGCCCCCCACCAGGTACATTCCCCCCCCCCCCTCACAGTCGATCCCGTTTGCACAGTACAGGCCCATAAAAGTACATGGGTCTGTACGACACAGGCACAGCCGACTATAAAGAAACGAAACAGACTTCGGATCTCAGTAATGATACCTGTGGAGGTGGCTATATGCCTATGTGCAGCCTCGTGGTGGGGAGGTGGGGCTTTATGGGCTACGATCCACAGGGTATTGTTTACCTACAGTGCCAGAAGTGTGCAGTGAGCATGCTCTCAGTAACGTAAAGTGAAACTGGAAAGCTCCCAATGCATACTGGCAATTAGAGGCTTTCGATCAGGTGACCGCTGTGACAACCAAATTACAGCAGTCACATGACCTGAATGCCCATCTTAACCTCCCATCATTTAGATCCCCTAAGGGGGTTGGAGGCGGCGGTGGGAAGGTGTTGCCACAAACCATAACATACCAACGTGTTGAACAAATGTTAATATCATTTGGAATGATAGGAGGACTTTAACTTTTCTCATCATTTGGCTTATGGGAAAGTACATATTAAACTCCACATACCTAAAAAGTGATATCATAGAAACGGATCCAAAGAGGGTGGTGTCATCTTCAGCATACAATAAGTCTGCTTTATTTTTGCTGGGTGGATTGGCAGCTTCTTCATCCAAAAGCACTAGCAATGTTTTTATTGTTTCCCTACCACATAAAGCTGTGCCACGGTTGATTGCATGAATTCTAGGCTGTAAACAGAAAAAAATTCCATCATACTTAGTAGAAAACAAAAGGGATTTTGTCTAAAAGGCAAGGTTTGGTGGTTTTGTACGGATTTATAAAAAGAATTAGAAAAAAAATTAGCAATAAGAATGAAAAATAGAACATTTTTAGATGGCCAAGCATGAAATATTGCATATTAACTCAGTTTTAAACCAAGGTTCCCTTTAAAACAAAAAAACAAGCTAAGGGCGAAGTTCCAGCCAGGAACTAGGTCCTACTCCTAAACTAGGCAGAAACAAACTGAATCCTACAGCAGAGTGAGTGGGTGAGCCTTTGGCGACTGCTCCATAGGCGTGTGTAGCACCCTCCTAGTCAGGTGCTAGATGGACAGAATCGTTTTTGGCTCTGTCTGCTTAACAGAAGAGCAGCAGGCAAATCTATGTGCTCCCTGCTTCACAGGGTGACGGATCTGTTAGTTAGGCCTGTTCCATGTGTGATTCGTCTGGGCTGAGGAAGTGTCCAATGGGAAGGCCTGTTGGACAGTGGAGGAAACCCAGCCAGTGACACAGGCTTTTGTAGCGGTCTCAGTGGGATGGCACAGACAAGTGGTGCATCCTGGGATATGCTATAAAAGCCAAGAACACATGTTGCAGGGGGTCTTTGGGTGGGAAGCCAAGTCCCAGAAGGAGGGAGACGGCTGTCTCCTCTTCTAAAGCTGTGGAAGGTGGTCACATACAGTCAGCCTGGTGAACCAGAAAATGTGGCTGAAACCAGAGGTCCAGTGGAGGCTTGACTGGTGGAGGTTGTAAAAGAAAAGGACTTTCAATTCCAAATGTCGAATCCCAAGCTCTCTGGAGAGAAACTGGGCAAAAGGAACATTCTTGAACAGGCTTGAAGGAGGATACCATCAGCAACAGGGCTCGCATACAAAAAAACTGATCTTGATTTCTTCTGGGCGAAAAGTTTTGCATCAAGTGTGCACTTTCCCCTGTGAAAACACCACTCGGGCCTGAGATCTAGGTCAACGACTAGACTGAGATTATCCAAGCAGGTGGTTTTAAACTATGAAAAAATGTGTCCACAGCCAAAGGCACCTACAATGTGTACTTGATCCTCATACCTGGAACACTGAGCAATGGGAGAAGGTAGCCTGGTCTGATGAACACAACAAGTTTGAGGTGTTGACTTCAAAATTCTCCAGATCTCAATTCAATCAAGCATCTGTGGGATGTGCTGGAAAAAAAGTCCAAACCATGGAGACCCCACCTCAAAAATTACAGGACTTGATAAAGAATCTGCTACTGACGGTTTTGTGCCAGATACCACAGCATACCTTCAGGAGGTATCCTGGAATTTCTGCAGTTCTAGAATTAGAAGAAATATAATACAAAAGGAAAGTGCATCAAAAAGCTTACCTGTGCAGGACTGATTCCCGTGGAGCTCTCATTCTTCACTTCACTACATATTTTAATAAGGTTTTTAATTCTCAGATCCAAATTGTGTGCAACCTCCATCACAGCTTCACTAAACAGATCCCCACTGCCTCTTCCTTTTATAAGGTGCATCTTAATCGCTGACAAAATCCGCTCTGCTGCAGTTCTGCAAAAAACATAGGAAAGACCTAACCAAATGCCCTTTGAAACATACATCATTTTTAATTGGCAATAAAGGACTGCATTAACCACTGCATTAACCAGCAAGGAACTGCAAGAAAAAAAAAAAAAAAAAAAAAGGACACACTGGAGAATGTATGTTATAAATGTACAGGTTTTCATAGAAGGCTAAACTCTGGGTCAATTAACAGTGTGTGGAGCTGAAAAACTATTTTTGGACTTGCCATTAAAATCAAATTTCTTGAAGTACAGTACATGACCCTTATTTTTAGCCATAAGTTACATGCAGCAAACTAAGCAAGCAATAGGGAGGACATAGGATTGGGAGGGAATGGCGGGCGGTCATGTGAGCGACACTCTGAAATAAAAAGGTATAAAACTGCATTTTTTTTTTTTTTTTTAAATAAAGCAAATACAGGGGAGACATAGCATTAACACTGGGGATGGCCTGAAAAAAATAAAAAAATGGATTTTGTACTTACTGTAAAAATTTCTCTGCGTTCGACAGACACAGCGCTCCATAAATCATAACTAGTGGGTTATATTGCCTCCTCCAGGAGTAGGACTAGGCAGAACAAAAAACACCTTGCTACGCCCATGGGTCATCCTCAGCTGGTATATAACCCTGGTATATAACCCCCCTCTCTGCTCTAGGTAATCAGTTTAGTAGCAAGTAGTATTACAAGTATCAGAACTCCATAGGAGGGGTAGGGGGCTGTGTCCGTCGAACTCAGAGAAAAATCCCATTTTCTTTCGTTTGACGAACAGTGCTCCATAAAATTATTACTAGTGGGAAGTCCAAATGCAGTGCCAAAAGGAAAATAACCCAAGGCTAAACATAAGAGCCTTTAACCAGGTCACAAGTGCCCAGTCTGGAAAATAAAGGTTTAAAGAAAAAAAAAAAAAAGCCACCCCTCAAGAAAGAGGGAACAGCCCCCCCCCCCCAACTTCCGGACCACCCGCCGCCTTTTTACTGCAGCAGAATGGCACGGACAGTCAAAGCGACGTAGGTCTACGTCGCTCTCCTGAAGGCCGCTAGGGGGCGCGCGGCCCCGATCGACAGCGAGGAAGCCGATGCGGGTGTTAGGCGGCTCCGATTGCCGCCTGACAGCCCTGATCTCTCCCCACTGAGAGAAAAGGACGGTCGGCTGTTGTAAAACAAAAAAAACAAAAAAAAAGCTGACCGTCCTTCTCCCTGAAATGATCACAGAGCTCATGTGATCCTGCTATATAGGATCGCATGTGTCTGATAATTTCACAAGTCCAACCCCCCCTACAGTTAGAATCACATTTAACCCCTTGATCACCTATACTGTTAACCCCTTCCCTGCCAGTGTCATGATTACAGTAACAGTGCATATTTTTAGCACTGATTACTGTAGTAATGTCACTGGTACCCCCAAAAGTGTCAAAAATGTCAGTTAGGAGTCTGATCTATCCGCCGCAATGTCGCAGTCCCGCTAAAAAAAAAAAAAAAAAAAAAAAAAATATGACAAATCTTTCCCGTAGTTAGTAGATGCAATAACTTCTGCGCAAACCAATCAAAATACGCTTATTGCGATTTTTTTAAACCAATGTAGCGAAAAACAAATTGGCCTAAAACATGATAAAAAAAAAAAATTAAAAAAATAAGATTTTTACTTTTTTTTTTTTTTTTTTTTTTGAGAATGTCATACAGCAGAATGTGAAAGATAGTTTTTTTTTTTCCCCAAAATTTACGCTTTTTTTGTTTATAGCGCAACAAAAAACACAGGTGATCAAATACCACCAAAAGAAAGCTCTGTTTGTGGGGAAAATTTTTGTAAGAACTTACTGTAAAATTCTTTTCTGAGTCCTCTGACAGTCGCCGCCCGATAGCATTAGCCTTCACTAATGGGTAATGGCGCACTCTGCAAGAGCAGGATAGGCAGATAATTGAATATCTGGTTAATACAAAAAAAAAAAAAAAAAAAAACCTGTTATACCTCAGCACGCCACTAGGGGGCCATCCCTCAGCCATTACCAGAACCCAATCTGATATTACCTCAGTTTGTAGCAAGCAGTACCCGAAGGCAACAACACCCAGATCCAAAAACCAGAGGGGTGGGGGCGGCGACTGTCAGAGGACTCAGAAAATAATTTTACAGTAATTATATTCTATTCTAAAAATTCTTTTTTCTCTTACGTCCTCTGACAGTCGCCGCCCGATTGCATTAGCCTTACAAAGCAAAGCAGTGCAGGTATGAGGGGTGGGAAAGCAACGCAACCAATTTAGAAGGTAACGCAAATAGCAGGGCCAGTAACAACCTGAGCCCACAGGAAAAAACCCAGAAAAGAACATCCCATAAGGGACAGTAAAAATAATGTCCCCTTGAACAACTGCCGCATTCAAACCTGTGCGGCCAAAAGGAAGCATCTGAAGATGCCAACAGCAAGTTGAACGGACGACCAGGTCGCCACCTCGCACCCCTGAGCCACAGACGCCTGATGGTGAAAAGCCCAAGGAGGCACTAACGGCTCAAGTAGAATGGGCCTTTACCGGGAAAGGAGGAACCTGACCCGTGATGGAAAAGACCCGAACAATCGTCTGTCTGATTCACACAGAAACGGTCGCCGCAGAGGCGGCCGATCCCTTCCGAGGTCCCTCAGGAAGAAGAAATAGAAAATCAGACTGCGGAATCGACTCTGTGGCGGACAGGTAGCCCTTGACCGCCCGGACCACATCCAGAGAATGCAAGGATCGTGCACACAACATTTTCTTCATTCTTCATTGAGGTGGAAAGAAAAACACCACAGTGGAAAGAAAAGACTGAGTCGGTCGCAGAACTACCTTATCTCTATGAAATACCAAATAAGGAGAACGGCAGGACAAGGCCGCCGCCAATGCAAACACTCTGAGCCAACGTGATAGCCACCAGAAAGGCAACTTTATGTGACAACTTGGACAGAAAAATCTCTGATGGTCTCGAAGGGAGTTTTGTTGTAACCCTGACAAAAAACAATTTAGGTCCCAGGGAAGCAAGAGAGCTCTCCTCGGGGGGAGCCAAATGCCGCCCCTCTTGAATGAAGGTGCGGACCCAAGAAGGTGACGCCAAAGGTCGTTGAAAAAAAAAAAGACGGCCAAAGACAACTGACCCTAGACCGTAGTCAGCACCAGATGCTGTCCACGCCCTTCTGCAGGAAGGCCAAGACCTTCGTCATCGAGAAGGAACGAGGGTGAAACCCATGCACTCGCACCAAGCGATATATGCTCTTCAGGTGCGGTGAGAAAACTTCCTAGAAGTGGCTTTGTGAACCTTTAACAAGGTAAGGATGACCGCCTGAGGAAGACCTCTATCCCTCAGGACCTGGCCTTCAACAGCCATTCCGATAAAGCCAGAGACTGTAAAACAGAATGGAAGATCGGTGCTTGAGACAGAAGATCGTCTCGCAGCGGAAACCACCAGCGAGGTTTGACGACCATCAGAATGACGTCCACGTACTAGGACCGGCGAGGCCCGTCCGGGGCCACAAGAATGACTGACATCCGTTTCGACACCAACCTGCGGAGGAACCTGGACAACAGTTGAATCGGAGGAAAAAGCATACAGTAGCCGACAGTGGTGCCAAGGCACCACCAACGCATCCGCGGCGTCTGCCAGAGGAACGCAAGTCCTGGCCACAAACCTTACCACCCCTTTGTGAAGACGGGACGCGAACAAATCCACGCCCGGGGTTCCCCACCAGACGCACAGGAGGTGAACCACCTCCGGACGTAGGGACCACTCCCCTCGGTCCAAAGTCTGGCGACTCAGTCCGCCTGCCAGTGTTCCCCACCCAGAATGGGAACGGCTGAGAACGCAGGTACATGCGATTCGGCCTAGGATAGAATCTCGGCCACTCCCTTGGCCGCCCAGGCACTCCTCGTGCCCCCTTGGTGATTGACATAAGTCCATCTGTACCCGCACCGGACACCCCTGAAGCCAAGATGACCACCGGAACAGACAAAGCTTGATCGCTCGGAGCTCCAAGACGTTGATCGGTAGCGAAGTCTCCCCGCCGACCACGTCCCCTGGGCGCAAAGCGTGCCCAGAACTCCTCCCCAGCCCGACAGGCTGGCATCCGTGGCGACAATCGTCCATAATAAAGGTCGGACGGACCGACCCTTTGTCAAGGACTGCGACCGGAGCCACCACAGGAGATCCAACCGCACCGGATGACTGAAGGAAAATATTCTTTTCCAAGGACTGAGGTGTCCTGACCCACCTGTCCAGGATCTCCGCTGCAGAGACCTGGTGTGAAATTGAGCAACCGGAACTGCTTTAACCACTTGCCTACCGGGCACTTTCACCCCCTGCCTGCCCAGGCCAATTTTCAGCTTTCAGTGCTCTCACGCTTTGAATGACAATTGCACGGTCATGCTACACTGTACCCATATGACATTTTTATCATTTTTTTCACACAAATAGAGCTTTCTTTTGGTGGCATTTAATCATCTCTGGGTTTTTTATTTCTTTAAAAAAAAAGTTTCTTATTTTCTGCGAGTCAATTTTGAAAATAAAATTTTCTCCTTCACTGATGTCCGCTGATGAGGCGGCACTGATAGGCTGCACTGATGGGCACTGATGTGGAGGAACCAATATGCCGCACTGATAGGTGGCACTGCTGGGCACTGAGAGGCGGCACTGCTGGACACTGATGGGTGGCACTGACGAGCACTGATGGGCAGCACCATCAGTGCCCACACTCAGTGCCCATAGTGCTGCCAGTCAGTGCTCATCAGTGCCTAGATGAGCAGGCACTGATGGGCACTGACTGGCAGCACTATGGGCACTGATTGTGGGGACTGATGGAGGGCACATTGTATTTTATTTACCTCTGTTGTAATCAGGGCACTGGTGATCAGTGTCCCCGAATGGCTGATCGGCTCTGCTCCTTCCTCACACGCAGTCTCTGTGTGAGGAAGGAGAGCTGGCGATGAGAGATGATCTCATATGTTTACATATATGAGATCATCTCTCATTGCATGGGCCGATCACGTGGTAAATGGCCGCTGTGATTGGCCATTTACCACAATCTGATTGGCTGTGTCCAAGGGACATGGCCGACACAGATTTACCCCGATGCGCGCTCGCGGGAGCGCACGGGGAGCCCGTCTCTGGGAGGCCATATAAAGACGGCCTCCCGGAAATTAGAGTCCACGCTGTAGCCGTACTTCGGCTATAGCGCGGACCGGAAGTAGTTAAAGGCCGAGACCATCAGGCCCAGAACCCGCATGCAGGTCCGCAAAGGAGGAGAGAACGTCGTTCCTGAGAGCTCTGATCTCCTCCCGCCGAGTTTGTCCTCCGGAAGGAAGACCCGAGATTGAGTCCAGGACCATCCCTAGGTACTGGAGACGAGTAGAGAGTCAGTGTTGACCTCTGAAAAATGACAGTCCACCCAAACTCCTGAAGTTTCCAAATTGTCACGGCCAGATCTTTCAACAAGATCACACATGAGTTCGACCTTAACAAGGAGGTCGTCAAGGTAACCGAGGACCGCAATGCCCTGGAAACGCAGTAAAGCTGGAACCGAGCCAACACCTTGGTGAAAACCCTGGGAGCCGAAGCGAGACTGGAAGGCAACGTCGCGAACTGGTAATGCTCCCCAGCCACCGCGAAGCGGAGACATCTCGGATGACCCCCGAAAATATTGATGTGGAGTTACTTATCCCGCAAGTCGATGGATGCCAGGAAGTCCCCAGGCCTCAACGAGCGGATGGATTCCATCCTGAACTTCCCGCACAAGGCGGTTCAGGGACTACAAGCCCAGAATCGGACGCACCGTGCCCTCTTTCCTGGGCACCGTGAACAGGTTGGAGTAAAAAAACAGTGAAACCACTCCCGAAAGGAACAGGTACAATGACTCCTCGGGCAAGCAAATCGTGCACAGCCCCATGAGATCTCTGAGACGATCAGGGGACAGCTGGAGATTGGACGGGAAGAACCTGTCTGCGGGGCGAGATCGAAACTTGATCTTGTACCCTGAACGAATCAGTTCGTGAACCCACCTGTCCTGAATGCCGGAGAACCAGGGTCCCTGAAAAGAAAGCATACGTCCTCCCACCCCGACAACGGTGAGAGCGTCCCTTCAGGGAGAGGTGGACTGGGCCACCAAACCAGACTGATCAGCTTTTGGCTTACCCGACCACGGCTGCTCGCGGCCACCAGGAAGTCGTAAGGGATTACCCTTCTCCTGCGTCCAAAAGGCACGAAAAGCAATCATGTTGAGTCTTGGAGGACCCCCTCCGCGTGCGGTGGGCTTACCCTTGGTGACCTGGGGCAGCCGAGTACTCTTACCTCCCGTGAGCCCCTTAATCAACTCATCTAGAGTTACTCCAAAAGACGACCCCCCTCATAGGGGACCTCAGACACCGTCTTTTGAACGTGCGGTCAACCGACCTGCGCCAACCAGGTAATGCGGTGGATCGCAATCCCCACCGCCGACAACCGGGCGACTAACGGAGCCACGTCCAAGGCCACGTCGCACAAGGAACATCGCAGTGTGGATGAGCTGAACCTGCTGCGAAGCCCCTTGCACCATGTCGTAAGTGCTTGAGAGGCCATCACTGAGGCAAAAGCACAGGTTTCAACAGGGAAACCCGCCACCAGATAAAAAGGTGGCGGGCAAGCGCTTCCACACGCCCATCAGCCGGATCCCTGAATATCGGGGAATCCTCTACTGGTAGCAAGGTGGACTTATTCAGCCTAGATAGTTTGATCCCCTGCTTGGGGACACTGTCCAACGTTCGTCTACTGCTTCCAAAAAACGGAGGGCGGATGGAAAAAAACACTTAGGCACCACAAAACAGTATCATACTAAATGCGCCGCCACTGGAAATTCACAAACTCGTGAAAATCCCCGGGCAGGAAAAAAGCCTGACCCGACTTCTGGGGTCTGCGGAACCCGAACAAAACGGACCGCTTATTTGACTGAGCTGGCTCATCGTTAAGATTGAGATTTTCAGTTATGACAGCAATAAGAGCATCCATCGTAGCGCATTCCCGTGCTACCGAGGAGGAAGATTCCCCCCCTCTTCTCTCTCAAAGCGGAGGACCGGGACCCCTCAGGGGGACCATCGCCCGTGGCTAGCAAATCGGGCTCAGAGTCAGAGGACTGGGAGGGCACAGGCCTTTTTTTTTTTTTATGAAGGAGCGTGCCGACATCAGCAGATTCACCTGGGACACCAAAGTTGCCAGAGCAGCAGATATGGGGCCATGGGAGAGGATTCAGGTGTACCCAAAGCCCCCCACCAAGTCTGCAGGGGTTTTTATTATCCTGGGAGTCCATTTTTGCCTTAAAATGAAAAGGGGACGCTGGCCCTTTAAAATCGGCGGTTCCCACGGATCCCCCCCCCGCAATCTGCACTAACAGAAAGATCCCCCTGTGAAAACACACTAGCCACAAGTAAAAAATGTCTTGGTTGAAAAATGCAAAAATCCCCAGCCTGTCAGCACATTTTTACACCAGGAGAAAAGCAGGAAGGAGGAAGTGACCTCACATCGCTAGAGGCCCAGTCCTCAAGCCCAGACCAAAAAGGTGCCTATTAAAAGTCTATGACAAAAGTCACAGGGAAAATGGCCGCTTGCCCTTACTAGGCATGCTGGCCACATCCAAGATGGCGCCCGACTGGGAGCCCTAGCAGAATCCCCACATGGCTGCTGTCTCATACAGCGCTTAGATTCTGCACACCACACAAAATGGCGGCCGCCCCAACAGGCGGCAAATCCGTGCACAAAACACATTCTGGCTACCCGCAGGAGACCGCTACAGTACCCCATACAGCGCCCCCCGTGGGAGCGTGGGGGGGGGGGGGGGGGGGGAGAGAACCCACAACCTGGACAGAAAGGGGATCCTAAAGAAATCACCAGCCCTGCTATCCCCTAAGAGTGGGCCCACAACCCCCCCAAACATCCCCAGGGACAAGGGGGTTCAGTACTCATCAGTCCAGGAGTGGGCACCGCTCAGATACGGGAGACCTCCCACCTTAAGTGGGGGTGCCGTCAGCCATGGAGGGACGCTGGCAACACGCGGGCGATCCGGGTTGAGACATCCTCAGCGAAGCGCAGCTCCGCTGGCCCGTCCCCATATGGATGGGCACTGTCGTTGCGAGGCCTGGGCGTACCAGTAACCTGCAATGCTCGTTGGCAGGCTGGGACTCCATAAGGATCTACGATACCCAGTCCGAGGCCCAGCTCTGCAGTCCTCCAGGAAAGGAATCTCTGACCAACTAGTGATAGTGAGAATAAATAAAAAAAACTAGTGTGTAGAGAGAAAACACTGAAATTCAGAAAAAAAAAAAAAATATATAAGAAAGCCAAGACGCTAGGTCTCAGCAGAGAAAGACCTAAAGCTTTTCTCCTGAAGCTAGGCAGAATGAAACTGAAGTAATATCAGATTGGGTTCATGGTAATGACTGTGGGATGGCCCCCTAGTGGCGTGCTGAGGTACAAACGTTTTTTTGTATTAACCTGATAATCATCTGCCTAGCCTGCTCCTGCAGAGTGCGTCATTACCCATTAGTGAAAAGGCTAATACCATCGGGCGGTGACTGTCAGAGGACGTAAGAGAAAAGGTAAATTTGTCGCTGTAAGCCTCTCGCTATTCTGCACTATAAGTAATGGCTCCCCAGCCTATTTGGTATAAGAATTCAAGAGAGAAGGCCTAAAGCCATAGGTGGTGTAGCATGAACTCCGATATGTTCTTAGAGATCAGTCCTTTTCAACGCCTCCTTGTCGGCGGCGTAAGCTATGCTCATTACGGTCTAGCTATGAGGCCTCACTTGCCAATTCAAAAAAGTGAGTTTAGCCATCTGCAGGGACTCAGTTTTGCTGGGTACAGCATAGCATAGGGTAGGTGTAATAGGCGTAGCTTTGCCTTGACATCAGAACTTGGATCGCTTGCGCTGAACATTGGCTGAGAAGTCCGGGTATAATGATATCTTGGCTCCATTGTATCAGATATTGTTCTTCTCCTTGGCTAGTCGCAGGATAATTTCTCTATCTTTGTAATTAAGGAGGCGTGCTAATATGGGTCTTGGTGGAGAACCCTGTGGCGGCGGGGTGTACGGTGGGCCCTTTCCACCGCAAATAGTGGGGTGAAAGCTTCCTTCCCGAAGGGTGTGCCGTAACCAGCGTTTCACAAACTCCGTGGAATCCCTACTCTCTGTTTTCTCCGGCAGCCCAACAATGCGCACATTATTGCGTCTCAGCCTGTTCTCAATGTCGTCTGTCTTATTATGAGAAGCAGCTACTTGTTGTAGTGCCAGTTTAGTGTCCCTGACAACAGGAGGGAGTTGATCTTCCAAGTCGCTAATGCGACTCAGTGGCCGTGGTGCACTCCCTAATCATTTGCAGGTCTTGCCTTAGCAGTGACACATCTTCTTTCAAGCCCCCTAAGTGCTCCTTCACATTATCAACTGATGCTGTGCATTTGTGTACTGCTTTTAGGATTTCAGGGATGGCTGGGATGCCTGCTCTGTGTTCTGTTCTGAGAATGTCTCTTTAGGTGCACAAAAATCAGGAGGGAAAGGGTTAAATTCCTGCTGTACAAGAGTGTCCCGTTAAGTGGAGGAGTGGGGGGGCTGAGTCAGCCGAGGTATCCGATAAGTCTGTCAGCCTCTGAGCATAGAAAAGCATGTCTCGTGGCTGCTCTTTCCCAGTGGCTTTAGAGGACTTCCTTGTTGGGTCCCTGGATTTCTCTCGGGCCACGCTGTGGCTGGGGGGTCTGGGTGCCATCTTGTCCATCCAACGCTGCGGCCTCCTCTCTGTTTTGGCCCCTCACCATCACTGTCTCCAGATTGGGATGCCTCCGTCAGGAATCCTCAGGGTGTCTGCAGTCTGTGTTTCTTAAGCATCCGTTTGTTCTTATCTTGGCTGGGGAGAGGATCTTCGAAGGATTGATAGCAGGAGCTCTGTGAAGCACGTCTGCTCACATGCCTGTCCTGGCCACGCCCCTCATATCCACTTTTCAGTACAGTAGCAGTTAAGGAATCAACCCACTGCCAATCACAAGGCAGGTGGACTCAGCATCCCCATCAGGCTCCACCCACTGTCCCAAGTTCAGCCCTATGTCATTGGTTGCAGAGTCCTAGCAATCAATATATCAAATACACAAAAACACAACTACTCAATAACTCTGGTTTGTCTTTTTTTTTTTTTTTTAATCTATGAACTGCAGAATAGAAAGACATTGTAAATGATACACATACAAATTGACAAGATTCTGTTGTACATGTCACAGCTGTCAACCAAAACTGTTGCAGGGCTTTCATGAACTTGACTCAGGACCATTTTTTTAAAGTGTACCATACGGCCAGAAAAGTGCTGTAAATGTTTTATTGAATTCCCCCCACTGCTTTCCATTTATAGTTTATATTTTTAGCCAAACAAAGAAAAACACTATTCTTTGGCGCATGGCATGGAACTGGTTTTGGGAGTTACAGGAAAATATCACAAAGGGAAAAATAAAAATTATTAAGGGCCATTGTGAGTTTAAACGTTTATGTACCAAAAACAGTTCTCCATAGCCAAAACAATATTTTCTTGAATGCATAAATCACAACACACAAAACCAGTAGATGATTTAACATCTCAAAGTGCATATTCTCTCAAAGCTAATTATTTACTGGAAAAAAGACTAAAGCACTCTAGTGAGAAAATAGGGATATGGACCAATTCCAAATGCCTGGTAAAATGTAAAACAGATTCATAATTACAATTCCAAAAACTAGAAAGAATGTCACATTTTCTACTGGTCTGGACAACTGTTAAGATAATTTAAAAAAAAAAAAAAAAAAGGGAAACACAGATGGTCTGAAAATTTTCTTGACTGCCATCTTAAGGTCATCTTTTAAAAATACAGAAAAAAGGGCCAATAATGAGGTGTGCAGAATTATGTTTTTTTTCAAGAGACCAGAAGACTCAAGAAACTTATGCACCTTGCAATCTGAAAGCAAGCATGTCAGGTAAAAAAAATGTTGAACTTGCCTATCCCCCTTCTGCCCTCAATGGTCCCTCCTCCCATTTACAGTGCCTTTGCGAAAGTAATAGGCCCCCTTGAACTTTGCGACCTTTTGCCACATTTCAGGCTTCAAACATAAAGATATAAAACTAATTTTTTTGTGAAGAATCAACAACAAGTGGGACACAATCATGAAGTGGAATGAAATTTATTGAATATTTCAAACTTTGTTAACAAATAAAAAACTGAAAAATTGGGCGTGCAAAATTATTCAGCCCCTTTACTTCCAGTGCCGCAAACTCTCTCCAGAAGTTCAGTGAGGATCTCTGAATGATCCAATGTTGACCTAAACGACTAATGATGATAAATAGAATCCACCTGTGTGTAATCAAGTCTCCGTATAAATGCACCTGCACTGCGATACTCTCAAGAGGTCCGTTTAAAGTGCAGAGAGCATCATGAAGAACAAGGAACATACCAGGCAGGTCCGAGATACTGCTGTGGAGAAGTTTAAAGCCGGATTTTGATACAAAAAGGATTTCCCAAGCTTTAAACATCCCAAGGAGCACTGTGCAAGCGATAATATTGAAATGGAAGGAGTATCAGACCACTGCAAATCTACAAATACCTGGCAGTCCCTCTTTCAGCTCATACAAGGAGAAGACTGATCAGAGATGCAGCCAAGAGGCCCATGATCACTCTGGATGAACTGCAGAGATCTACAGCTGAGGTGGGAGACTCTGTCCATAGGACAACAATCAGTCGTATACTGCACAAATCTGGCCTTCATGGAAGAGTGGCAAGAAGAAAGCTATTTCTTAAAGATATCCATAAAAAGTGTTGTTTAAAGTTTGCCACAAGCCACCTGGGAGACACACCAAACATATGGAAGAAGGTGCTCCGGTCAGATGAAACCAAAATCAAACTTTTTGGCAACAATGCAAAACATTGTTTGGCGTAAAAGCAACACAGCTCATTACCCTGAACACACCATCCCCACTGTCAAACATGGTGGTGGCAGCATCATGGTTTGGGCCTGCTTTTCTTCAGCAGGGACAGGGAAGATGGTTAAAATTGACGGGATGCTCGATGGAGCCAAATACAGGACCATTCTGGAAGAAAACCTGATGGAGTCTGCAAAAGACCTGAGACTAGATGCCCCATACACACGTGCAGATTATCTGCAGACTTTTGTCTGCAGACTAACCAAAACCATATAATATGAGGTCAAACCTAAACACTTTCAATTTGTATGCAATCCGGCAGGCCCTTGCACTACATAGAAAAGGTAAGTCTGCAGACAAAAGTCTGCAGATAATCTGCACGTGTGTATGGGGCATGAGACAGAGATTTGTCTGCCAACAAGACATTGATCCAAAACAAAAAGCAAAATCTACAATGGAATGGTTCACAAATAAACATATCCAGGTGTTAGAATGGCCAAGTCAAAGTCCAGACCTGAATCCAATCAAGAATCTGTGGAAAGAACTGAAAACTGCTGTTCACAAACGCTCTCCATCCAACCTCACTGAGCTCAAGCTGTTTTGCAAGGAGGAATGGGCAAAAATTTCAGTCTCTCTCGATGTGCAAAACTGACAGAGACATACCCCAAGCGACTTACAGCTGTAATCGCAGCAAAAGGTGGCGCTACAAAGTATTAACTTAAGGGGGCTGAATAATTTTGCGCACCCAATTTTTCAGTTTTTTATTTATTAAAAAAGTTTGAAATATCCAATAAATTTCGTTCCACTTCATGATATGTCCCACTTGTTGATTCTTCACAAAAAAATTAGTTTTATATCTTTAGGTTTGAAGCCTGAAATGTGGCAAAAGGTCGAAAAGTTCAAGGGGGCAGAACACTTTCGCAACGCACTGTACCTTTATGTCACTACAGGATAGAAGTAGTGATGGCGAGGTTGACAAGAGGAACCACTGAGCGCAGCCAGAAGCATGAGATTTGCACTCTGAAATGTCTGCGTTTCTCACCAGACTTCAGGAGAGGTCTAATAAAAAGCAAAGCAGGACACAAGAGAGGAAAATGTAACTTTGTTAGATTGTTTTGGACATTTCCACCCCCTCAAGAGGGTTACTCAAGTCCCCCCCAACTGGAATCACCCTAATGTGCTAGTACAAAAGAATGCCAGACTGTTGTCTCTACCCAAACAGTGGACCCATTCATTTTAATTGCTATTAGAATTCATCACGGCTTCACTTTAGAAAAAAAAAAAAAGCCTGCCAGACAATGACATGTACTTGAATGCATCGCATACTAGCACATCATGAAATACTTACCTTAGAACAAAGCCCCCACAGCGGTACCCAGTCACCGCTGACATGTTCCTCTGGCATTTCTTCCAGGTTCGTGGGCTCCTCTGTTCCAGGAAGAAGCTCTATGGATATGCCGGACCTTCAGAGCGCATGTGCCGCTGCATGCAGAGTGAATATCTAAACAGTGCACATTTAGGAGATATTATCTACAGGTTATGCCCCATACACACATGCAGATTATCTGCAGACTTTTGTCTGCAGACTTACCAAAACCATGTAATATGAGGTCAAACCTAAACACTTTCAATTTGTATGCAATCCGGCAGGCCCTTGCACTACATAGAAAAGGTAAGTCTGCAGACAAAAGTCTGCAGATAATCTGCACGTGTGTATGGGGCATAAGCCTTACCTATAGGTAAAAATAAAGCAGGGTAGACAACCGCTTTAAAGTGGATGTATACTCATTAAAACAAACCCTGCAGGACAAAGGCATAATGAGCTACTATGCATCGCATACTAGCTCCTTATGAAATCCTTACTTGAGAATGAAGCCCCGGCACGGTCAACTGGACAACGCTGAGGGAGCCGACATGCTCCCTCTGCGTCTCTTCCTGGTTCGGCGGCTCCGGCGCTGTGAGTGGCCGGAGCCGCGATGACGTCACTCCCACGCATGTGCGCTGGAGTTTCCGGCAAGGAGCTCTGAAGGTCCGCTGAACCTTCAGAGAGCATGCGCTGCAGACGTCAGCGGCTGCATGCAGGTTGAATATCTCCTAAACTGTGCAGGTTTAGGAGATAATAGTACCTACATGTAATCCTTATTATAGGCTAACCTGTAGGTAAAAGTCATATAACGGAGTATACTACCACTTTAAGGCTTGTACAAGAACAGTGTTTGCAGCAATAAATAATGTGGTGCTTTGTGTTTATTTGGCTGACTATAGTCTGGAATTTCTTAAACCAGAGATAAGAGGTGGCTTAATTGATCTGTTTAAACAATAGTGATACTGTGTAAATGTGAGAAAAAAAAATATGTACTATTCAGCGCCAATCCTGTGAGATGCTTACAATATTATAAAGTACTCTCCGTTTACAATCACCTCCCCGTACTTTGTATAGTGCAAAAAAAAAAAAAAATCAAAAACGCAAGAGGTGAATACCACCAAAATAAGGCTCCATCTGTGAAAAAAAAAAATTGTGATTTTTTTTGGGATAAAGGTTTTCTTATTAATAAATGAAAACGGATCACTTTAACCACTTAAGCCCCGGAAGATTTTACCCCCTTCCTGACCAGGGGGTATTTTGCGATTCGGCACTGCGTGACTTTAACGGACAATTGCACGGTCGTGCGACGCTGTACCTAAACGAATTTGACGTCCTTTTTTTCCCACAAACAGAGCTTTCTTTTGGTGGTATTTGATCACCTGTGCGATTTTTTGATCACGCGCTATAAACAAAAAAAAGAGCGTCAATTTTGCAAAAATAACAATATTTTTCACATTTTTTTTTATATGAAATTCCCCCCCAAAAAAAAAGTAAAAATCAAAATTTTTTAAAATTTTCGGCCAATTTGTTTTATGCTACATATGTTTGGTAAAAAAAATTGCAAAAAGCGTATTTTGATTGGTTTGCGCAAAAGTTATCGCGTTTACTAACAAAGGGAAAGATTTTTGTCATTTTTGTTGTTTTTTTTAACGCGTAATGGCGGCGATCTGCGATTTTTTTTGCGGTACTGCGACATTGGGGAGGACAGATCGGACCCTTGACTGACATTTGTGACACTTTTGTGGTTACCAGTGACATTTCTACAGTAATCAGTGCTATACATATGCACTGTTACTGTAAAAATACACTGGTTGTGAAGGGGTTAACTTTATTTGGGAGGGAGGGGCTGTGTGTATCCCTTTCTACTGTGATTGGCTGTGGCTTGAGCTGTAAGGACACTGATCAACGGATCTACATACTAGATCCGTTTGATCAGTGTCTTTACAGCGAGGAGAATGACAGGTGGCTTGTTTACACAAGCTGCCTGACATTCTCCCTCTCCCCCGCCGATCGCCGAGTGACCGGCGGACATCGGGTCCGCTGGTCACACGCGGGGGGGGGGGGTCCGTGACCACGCGGGGGCGCGCTCGCTCCCTAGACCCTCACAAGCTAGTGACGTAGCCCTACGTCACTTTGCCTGTGAGGGGCTGACTGCCGACGTAGATCGGCGTTAGGCAGTCGGCAAGTGGTTAACCACTTCAGCTTTGGAAGGTTTACCCTTCTTCATGACCCAGGCCATTTTTTGCGAGCCGACACTGGGTTACTGACAATTGCGTTGTTGTGTAACGCTGTACTCAAAAATAAAATTGTGTGTTTTTTTTGTGTACAGCGTCAAACAACGCAATGGTCAGTAACCCAGTGTCGTATCGCAAAAAATTGCCTGGGTCATGAAGAAGGGTAAACCTTCCAAAGCTGAAGTGGTTAAAGTGATCAGTTTTCATTTAATACGAAAACCTTTATCCCAAAAAAAAAAAAAAAAAAAAAAAAACCCACGGTTTGATGTAGTAGCTTATAAAGAGTAGAGAGTGAGCTTAGACTGAGAATGCTGCTGTGCCTCCTGTGCTCATTCCTTCAGGGCATTGTGTCAATACAAATTACAGATGGTATGTTAGGGACTAGATCGCCAGATGAAAAACAGAGGGGGAAAAAGAAAAAGCTAAAGAAAAGAAAACCGATGCAGCCACCACATCTAATCACTGGTAAGCTGCAACATAACAGATTTTTGGTTTTGGTTTTTTTATACGGCTTGAAATCTCAGCTTGCAAAGAATAGGGACCAAATCTGTGGCCCCTAACATCACCCAAGAGCCATATATTTAGCATATGTAATGCTACAAAAGACTGTCAAAGCATGCAGATAATATACAGAAGTCTGGACATCTGGTCAGGTGTGGTTAGCGACTCATTGCAGGAAACTGCTAGAAAATCACTGCCTTTAAAGACCCTTTAGGCCCCTTTCACACATGGGAGTCCGTCGGCGGACTCCGTATTTCTCAGCGGGGGAATCGATCCGCCGATCCCCGCTGAGCAGGCGGATGGAAGCTGTCTTCGCGCTGTGTGCGGAGACGGAGCTGTCAGGTCCCCGCTGTTCTTTATGGGGGAAATCGGATGAGAACGGACCGCCTGTCCGTTCTCATCCAATCCGATGGACGAATGGAAAATAGGGTTTCCATCTGTACAGACCGGATCGGATTTCAGTGGACATGTCTCTGCTGACATCCAATGCCCCAAAGAGATGCATGGGGCATCCGTTCAGATCCGCTTGAAAATCTGACAGGCGGATCTGAACGGTCCACTAGTGTGAAAGGGGACTTAGGGTTTAACGCCCTCACGTCATTACTTTTTTTTTTTTTTTTTTTTTTTTTTTTTTTTTGTCAGGCACCCATTCACACTTCCTTAGATCTTCATCCAAGTGAGAATTTGGTCACCTTGGACTGCCTTCTCCACTGCCTGCAGCCTCCTGGGACACTTCACACATCCCAGGAAGCTGCAGAACCAGTCTGACAGCACCACATGCTCTTGTGCATGCGCAGTGGAGAGCTGGCTGTGGACATCAGGAAGGGATGTAAACCTAATAATCTGAACCCTTGCAAAGAATGGGCTTCAGGGAAGGCATCCCTAAACTCCATTGTCTGGTAAATTGAATTAGGTTGTTAAAGTCAGCAACTACAGTATTTGCACCTGACTTTGATGGCTTTTAGATGGTTCTCTTCAAAAGGTTTCAACAAAGACGCTCACACTTCGCAAATATTTTGTAAAAGCTTGTCACACACACACACACACACACACACACACACAGCCAACACCTAATGACTTTAGACAATGGCTAAGTGTACAGATGTGGGTCTCAGAGTGTGCAGGTTATCAATGAACAATGGTCAAGTATAAGAGGCCTGAGAAGACAAAGGAAAAAACAGATTTACCTTGCATCTTGTGTTTCCCCAAGCACTTCATTGAGTTTGTCAATAAAATGAACAAACAAAGAAAGGCCCTTCAAATGTTTTCTTAATGGATCAGACTCAGATGGCGCATAGCCCTTTCCGCCAAGCTCCAGTGTCCTTATGAATGACGTTGCCACCTAGTACAGGAGAGTCACTGCTTTAGTTTTATAGAATCATACAAGATACCACTGTGTGCAATTTGCTGTGTAATTTCAGGACTGACTGGGGGTGGACCCCACACTACTACAAAATAATTTGACAGTTAAAAACAGCACCCATATATGTAACAAAAATTAAATCAATTACCATTTGGCTGTAGGCCGGGGGTTAAGACCACAGTTACACAGTATAGGTTACCCCAAAAGGTTACCCCAAAAAATAAAAAATTACAAAGTGTTGGGTTATACATTTGATTCCTAATAAAATGTAGCCACTGACCATGCTAGGCAGAGAAGCAGATCCATGCCAATGTGGTTCGTTTACATCACCTCCCGACTTGGGATCTATAGGATGCTGTGCCTACTGTATGCAGTAACTATAGTTCCGTAGTCCGTTTCAGCTTCAAGACCCACCCCCCACCCAGCTCTCCAGAGTGGCCAACAGGTGCAGGAGCCAATTTGTCTGTCAAATAGATAGGAATTTCCTTGTTTGAAGCCAGAAGCAGCCACCAAGCATCTTCTGCCAAATCCTCCTCTAGCGTGTGCTCCCCCCCCCCCCCCCAATTTACACACAAAATTTAATGAAAGATATCACAAAGTTCCTACTACAGGCCATTTTAATTGTTGAGGTGGTCTTAAAGAATAACTACACAAGCCCATTGGGTCTTAGGTCTACTCTGCCTCTTGCACACTCTTTTTAAAGGGATGATCTGACCGCAAAAGGAATTCATCCCCTCCATTTGGAAGTAGCGATACTGTTAATGGAGTCCTAAGACTTGGTATTAAAGTGGTAGTAAACGCGGTATTTTAATTTTTTTTTTTTACCTACAGGTAAGCTTACCTGTAGGCTAAATGAATATCTCCTAAACATGCACCGTTTGAGATATTCTAGGGATCAGCATCCGTTGACGTCACTGGCGTATGCACTCTGAAGGAATGGCATACCCGTGTCATTCCTTCAGAGCTGCAGCCGTAATTCCCATGTGTGGGAGTGATGTCATCGTGACTCAACCATCCAAACGGCAACAGCCCATGAACCTGGAAGGAAGACTGGATGAAGATAGATGGAAGCCTCTCCAGCTGTGTTTCAAGGAAAGTCTTTCATAATGTGCTAGTATGCAATCTTTTTTTAGCCTTTACTATGGCTTTAAAGAGCCGATCCTCTGAGAAGGTTGTTGATTGCAATTTAAAGCAGTTATTTTGAATACAACCTGTATAGAGTCAGTACTGAAAATGTGCAGGTAGAGAAGTGACCAAGCTAAGTAATCCCCAACCATAGAGACTAGAGAAAGGAGAAGGTGGTCATCTGTGTGCAATTTGCTGTGTAATTTCAGGACTGACTGGGGGTGGACCCCACACTACTACAAAATAATTTGACAGTTAAAAACAGCACCCATATATGTAACAAAAATTAAATCAATTACCATTTGGCTGTAGGCCGGCGTTAAGACCTCAGTTACACAGACGTACATCTGTGCGAAGGGCCATCTCTACCTATGCAGGATGCACAGGTGTTCTGTGCATTCGTGTGCAGGCAGCCCTATTTATGTATTTTGAGATGAAGCAGCTGCATTAACATTAAGCTGCTGGTAACAATATGAGAGCCAAGCATGTGCATGTCAACGCACACTATCAGCATTGAGGAACATGCACCTGTTAGGTTAATTTTTATTAATATAATATATATATTTATATATATATAAGTGTTGTAAAAGTATAGAGCACGGAACAATCAATGAATGCTCCATTTGAACAAAACGTAAATGGTACATTGGTTGGGGTTGGGGGGGGGGGGCAGTTCAACAGAGAAAGTCAGATTATATCTTTTCAGAGGTCACGGGTATACCATTACCTATCAAATATAATAAACCATGTGGGAATGTCCTTGTAAAAACATGGATATGAAGCAATAAAACTATTCTAGCCACTAGTAGTAGAGTATCTATATAATCATTGCTGAAGTCTTTTTTTATGGAGCATTAAGTCCCAGTCCCTGAGATCAGAACCGCCTTGAACCACATACACCGGTCATAGACGACCCAAAATGGGAAGCCCACAGCCAGCGAACCCAGTTCTCAGCAAGCACTAAACATTTCCCAAGTATTATAAACGAACCCAATTATGGGGTTATGAACCTCCTAAAATGTAGCATTTATACCTCGAAATAAGGAAAGAGGAAACAAAAAAGGATAGGATGTTAGACAGTTGTCAGAAGCAATAAAAAGGAAAAAAGGAAAGAAGAAGAAAAATAGATGGGTACGTCTGCCCGGGTGTCTCACACGTCAACACATTTAAGAGTCATATATTCAACCTAAACACTACTCAAACAATTGGGGAATTTTACATCTTCAAAATTTTCTATGCCGCACTCAGCATCTTTAAAGTGGTAGTATACTGCTTTTTTTTTTTACTTTTAACTACAGGTAAGCCTATAATAAGGCTTACCTGTAAGTACAATTAATATCTCCTAAACCTTAGGAGAAATTTACTTTGCATGCAGCCGCTGGCGCATGCGCTCTGAAGGTCCGGGGGGACCTTCAGAGTTCCTTGCAGGGAATTGTTGGAAAATTACTCCCGCGCGCATGCCGTCACCGCAGCTCCGGCCAATCACAGCGCCAGAGCCGAACCCGGATGAGGTGCCGAGGGATCATGTCAGCGCCCACAGCGGTGTCCGGGGGTCCGTGTCAGGGGTTCATTCTAAGGTAAGTGTTTCATAATGAGCTAGTATGCAATGCATACTAGCTCATTATGCCTTTGTCTTGCAGGTTTTTTTTTTTTTTTTTTTTAAGTTTACTACCGCTTTAAGTGTCCTTTCACACGGGCGGTCCGTATGTCCGTTTTTCATCCCATTTTTTTGCAGATTAAAAAAAAAAAAAAATTTACATAATGCATGTCAATGGGATTGCGGATGTCAGTGGATGACCATCCGCTGACATACGATTTGCGTTCTTTCCGTTCAGTTCCATTTTTTGGAACGGAAGAGAACCCTATTTTTCTCCTGTTTAAAAAAACTGAACGGACGCAAAAACGGATGTCAGCGGTGTCATCGGCTGACATCCGCAATCCCATTGACATACATTATCTCAGTTTATCATCCGCAAATGGATAAGATGATAAACGGACATACGGACACAAGTGACATCTGTGTCCGTAAAAAAAAAAAAAAAAAAGTGTCGGAGCCGATCAAAAAACAGTCCACTCCGTGTGAAAGGACCCTTTGATTGCAGCAAGATTTACAATATGCAATCAATTAAAGGGTTACTAAACCCACAACAGCAAAATCAGTGTGTACATGCAGTAAAGCATGCATCTTGCCGTACTCACTGTGGAACCTAAGGGGTTAATCCTCTGCATTGAGTAAAAAGGTTGTTTGATCCTGCTTCTCCCCTTCTTTTAAATCTCCCCAAACCATCTGCTGATGGCACAGAGCCTTAGGAGGTACTCTGCACGTGCTCAGTTTGGTGTATATTGCTAGAGTGTTTTTTTTTTTTTTTTTTTTTTGGGGGGGGGGGGGGGGGGGGAGGAAGAATGCATGTGATCAGCACAGGGCCAATCAGCACTGCAGCACAGGATTAAGATTTATGCAGCCTCATAGGACAGTTAGGGGAGAATAAAAACTCCTTCTACAAGCTTTAACCATTGCTTGGCCAGACATTTCAAGAAGCAACAAGACTGATGAGAAAAGGTATTTAGCATTTTATATTTACTAAAAATTGCATTTCTGTGTACTGTGGGAGACCAGATGATCTAGTGAATGCAGGGTCCTGGGTTAAGTAACAAAAAAAAAAAAAAAAAAAAAAAAGGGGGGGGGGGGGGGGAAAGGTACAAGAACAGGCAAGTCCAATCTTTTACCAATTTAGTCAGATTTATGATCTTAAAATAACTTACCAAGAACAAGGACATTTGCTTGTTTCTTGCAGCATGTTTAAGGTCTGTGAAGGCTTCTCTTCCCAGGCCTCTGTCTGGGCAGTTTAGGACTTGGGCTAGAGCAATGTCATTTTTAGAATTCACTAGAAGACTCAAGTATGAACAAAAGATCCTTTGTACAACTTCTTTCCTCTGTAGAAATGTAGATGTAAATCATATGTAATTTAAGGTTTTCCACAAACACAAAAAAGTATAAAATTTTAAAACAATTACCTTTCTTAAATCCATACTCTTACATGGGGTTGAAACTGAGGCTATCCTGCTCTCATCATCCTCCAACTGGCTTCCAGATAGAAATTCCAGTAAGTGTTCCTATGAAAAGAAGCACTCTAGTAATTAAAACACTAGACACCAAAAACTCTAAATTACTACCTGTTAAATGTAAAAATTGATAATCAAAAACTAAGCCTGTCATCTAGTTTCTTTGCACTGATAGAGCACCGAATCTGCATTTCATCAGACCGAAACCAAACCTTCCTATCCTATAAAGCCAAGTAAGCTACCGTCTTAGCCTATCTGATCTGCCATGGCGGTGTGCATACGATCAGCTAGGGCACCAGCCACTGGATGAAAGTTTGCATAGTTGCCAAAAATGTGTCTGTAGGCAGAGTTTTATTTTGATGAGGGGCAGGGCATTCCTTTGTAGCCATGGTCCAGGAAAAGAAGTGGAAAAAATGCAGCGCATGGAGTGTGCCATGGTGAAAAATGGGCATGGTTTTTAATTTTACCAAATAATGGACCTGGCTTAAAGTGTGTGATTAGAGCCTGAGATTTCCTTTTTTTTTTTTTTTTTTCACTCTATAGAAGTTATGCCGCTACATACAGGTTCAGCTACACTTTCTTCTTCAGACATTGTAGTGCTATTCCAAAAAAAAAAAAAAAAAAAAAAAAGACACGGCTTCCTCACCTGAGCCAGTAACGTTGGTAGACAGCAGCTCCATGCTCCTGGCCACCAACCCACAGTGTATCCATTGGCTGAAATGCGGTGCAGCCCACCTCCTGCTACCTCAGCCACTAGCTGCCTGAAGTTGTCTCTAAGATGCTTCCCTCTCCCTCCATCACCCAGTCCTGACTTCCAGCCCACCCACCTTACTATATGGGCAGCCCAGCATAATAATGGGCGACGGTGGAGCAGTGCAAATTTTTTTTTTTTTTTTTTTTTTTTTAGGGGGACAGACCAAACACCCGGCCCAGTCAGTTCCTGCCGGGACAAAATGGATTTTCCGGGATTCTGCCTGGGACGGCCTCAGCCCAGGACATGGGTCTGAAATCTGTGAATGTCCCAGGGAAAAATAAATAAATATCCGGACTGTTGGCAACGGAATTTGTTTGAGAGCCAACATCGGCACAATGGTAACAGTTATTCTCACTCAAGGCATGCCTCGAATTTGGTGGATTTAGGGTCACTAACTACAACAATTCATATCAAATCAATCTAAAACATGCAGCACTGTGCAAAGCTTTGCCATTTACAGTATACAATGTTCCAGCAGCAGAACAGGGGCTCCCCATCCTCTACCCGAACAAAAGCACATTGGGCAGGTTCACAGGAAGTCTTGTATCTTGTGAATATTTCCAAAGCTTCCTCTGATTGGCTTTGGTGAAATAATGGGAAGGGAACTCTTTACGATCGCCACCTCAGCCAGAGGAAACTTTGTATTCATTCAGAAAATACAAAGCTTCAACTCAGCCTGACTGGATTTAGTTCCAGAAACAGGATGGAATTCTCTGTCAGGCTGCCAGAATGCAACACTATGTAGTGGAGGCTACATGCAGTTCACAGTGCCGACAATCACTACATGTGTTAGAATAGAAAAAAAAAAACCTAAGTTAGACTTATCGGTGACGGTATTTCTAAGAGCCTTTCAGGACAGCACCTGGAGAGAGCGCAGCTCCACCCGCTTGAACAGGAAACACTGCAAGTTTAAAAACTCCACCTCTTCCACCATGCCTCAGTTATAGGGTATCCTCCGACATGCTGGAAAACATAATGAAACATAACAACCACCACAGGTTAATATAATAACACATAAAGAGAGAAAACCAGGGAGGGTAGTTGCTGCTGTCCTGAAAGGCTCTTAGAAATACCGTCACCGGTAAGTCTAACTTAGGTTTTCTCCAATCGCCTTTCAGGACAGCACCTGGAGAGGATAAGCGAGTAACTTACACCTAGGGTGGGACTACAGCTTGCAGAACCTTTCTGCCAAAAGCCTGACCCGTGGCTGACAACAGATCCAATCTGTAGTGTCTGAGGAAAGTCGAAAAGCTCGACCAGGTAGCCGCTTTGCAAATCTGCTCAGGCGAAGCACCAGCCCTTTCAGCCCATGAGGTTGCCACTGACCTTGTTGAATGTGCCACCACACCTTCCGGAGGTTCTTCCCCCTGGGCCAAGTAAGCTTGCTCGATGGCCCACCTAAGCCATCTTCCTAAAGTACTTTTGGATGCTTTTTCACCCTTACGAGGGCCCAAAAAGAGCACAAAAAGCATTTGTTTTCCTGAACTCTGGTTACAGAAAGGAAACGAAGAAGACATCTTCTTACATCCAATGTATGAAAAGCCTCCTCTTGTGAGTTATAGCAGGCATCGAGGAAAAAGTTGGGAGCACAATTTCCTGGGAACGGTGAAAATTGGAGACAACCTTTGGAAGAAAAGCTGGATCTGTACGGAGTACTACTCGATCCGGAAATACTGATAAAAAAGGATCCGCAACTGAAAGTGCCTGGATTTCACTAACTCTCCTGGCTGAGGTGATAGCAATTAAAAATATTGTTTTCAGAACTAAATTCATTAAAAGAACTTCTTCCAAAGGTTCAAACGAAAACTTGGTTAATCCCTGTAAAACAATGGACAGGTCCCATCTAGGGAACACCTTGAGGGCTACTGGTCTATTGCGGGCTAATGCCCTAAAGAATCTTATAATTAAAGTCTCTTGAGATAAGGTTCTCTCAAAGAAAACTGAAAGTGCCGCAACTTGGGTTTTAAGGGTGCTGGCTGCCAGGCCCATCTCCATTCCCTCATGGAGAAATTCCAGCACTGAAATTAAATTCAAAAGTTCATACCTTAGTGGAACACCATGAATTATACTTTTTCCAAATCTTCATATAAATGTCCCTGGTAACCTTCTTCCTGCTGGAGAGAAGGGTAGTAATGAGTTTCTCAGAAAGACCCCGGGATCTTAAGAGGTCTTCCTCAGAAACCACACTGCCAACTGAAGTTGGTCTGATTCCGGATGATGCAGGGTCCCCTGAATCAGAAGATCTCTTCTGGACGGAAGCTTCCAAGGTGGTTTTGAAGCCAGATTCAGCAACCGAGTAAACCAATGCCTTTTTGGCCAGAAGGGCGTGATCAAAATAGATCTGTGGATTCTTCCTTGAATTTCCTGAGAACCAGAGGTATTAACTGGAAAGGAGGGAATGCATAACACAGAGGGAAGTCCCACTGATGAGCGAGAGCATCCAGCCCCCAAGCCTGATCCTCCCTGTGGAGGGAAAAGAATCTCGCAACCTTGGTGTTTTGTTGGCTGGCGAACAGATCTATCTGGGGAAACCCCCAAGCTTCTGTAATCATCGTGAAAACCTCCTGATTCAGACTCCATTCTGCCTCTACCACTTTCCTTCTGCTTAGCAGGTCTGCTAGGAGATTCTGTGACCCTTTTAGGTGAATTGCTGTTAGGGAGGCCACATTTTGTTCTACCCAGGAAAGCAGCTGCATCGCCAAAACAGAGTTCTGCTCCTTGTTCCCCCTTGTTTTGTAACATAAGTCACTGCTGTTATGTTGTCCGAAAGGATCTGTACATGTTGACCCCTGATCATTTCCTGAAACTCCTGAAGACCCAGAAATATAGCCTTCAACTCTCTCCAGTTGGATAACCTTCTGGATTCCAGTTTGGACCAGGTCCCCTGTACTGTCCGACCATCTAGATGGGCTCCCCATCCCCAGGCGCTGGAGTCTGTGGTCAGACGTTTGTTCCGGGGAAAGGACCACATCAGACCCTTCTCCAGATTCCTGGTATCTCTCCACCACCAGAGAGCTCTTTTTGCTTTTTCGGAAATTTTGATGGATTTTTCCAGAGGTTCCAGATGTGACCAACTTTGTAGGATATCCCTCTGAAAGAGACGGGAATGGAACTTCGCCCACTGAACCGCTGGAATGGAAGCGGTGAGTAGGCCCAGAGCCGCCATAGCGGATCGGACCGACACCTGGGCATTGGTCTGCATGTGAGCGACTGCAGCCTGTACCTTTAAGACCTTCTCTTGAGGTAGAAAAACCCTTTGAAGAACCGAGTCTAAAGTGTACCCCAAAAACATTATCCTTTGGGAAGGAACTAGATTGGACTTCTCCAGATTCAGCAGCCACCCCAGGCTCTCTAGATGGAATCTTGTTTCTTGAATGTGCGTCAAGCACTGACTGTTGGAATCTGCAAAAATCAGGAGATCGTCCAAGTATGGAACGATGGAGATCCCCCTCAGTCTCAGAGGCTGCAGGGCTTCTGCCATCACCTTGGTGAATATCCTTGGGGAGGAGGAAAGACCGAAGGGAAGGGCCCTGAACTGAAGATGCCAGACCGAATCCCCCAGATTGACCGCCATTCTCAGAAATTTCTGACAGGACAGGTTTATCGGGACATGCAGATAGGCGTCTCTTAAATCCACCAGAGCCATGAAGCATCCTGGGGACAGAAGTTTGGTTACAGAATAAATGGTGTCCATCCTGAAATGCTTGTATCTGATTGATTCGTTTAAGATATTTAGATTTAGAATCAACCGATACTTGCCCGAAGGCTTTTTCACCAGAAAAATGTGTGAATAGAACCCCTGACCTTCCTGACCCCTGGGAACTTGGGTGATGACCTCTTGAGAAATCAACTCTTAACAGAGATATCATTGCAGAGGCCCTTTCCTGGTCTCTTGGAAGTGGAGTCATCCAAAACCTGCTTGGAGGGGTTCTTGAGAATTCAAGACTGTACCCCTGCGCCACAATGTTCTTTACGAAAAGGCTTGAGGATACTTCTTCCCACTGTGGGAGAAACCTTAACAATCTCTCCCCCCCACCGGGAGAGGAATGTCACTTGGTTTTTGTAGACTGCTCAGGTGGTTTAAACAGAATACCACCTCTTCCTCTGTGAGGACCACTTTGTTCTCTGGTCCTGATCTCTAGTTTTCTGGGTTTGCTGAAAAGGACGAAAATTTTTCTTTGGTGGTGGTTTCTTCTTGGAAGGAAAAGCCTTTTTCCTATCCGCCGTTCTATCCAGGATAGTTTCCAAATCCGGACCAAAGAGCAGGTCTCCTGAAAACAGTAAACCACAGAGTCTGGCCTTAGAGGCCGAGTCACCCGTCCAAGTTTTCAGCCAAATCGCACGCCTGGCTGAATTCCCCAGAGCCGACGACCTTGCTGCCATTCTAATTGATTCGGCTGAGGCATCAGCAATATATTTAACGGCCTTAATGAGCAGTGGAAAGGATTCAAGAAGGTCTTTTCTAGCCGTTCCAGCCTCCACATGCCCCCTGAGCTGATCTAACCAGCATTCTAAGTTTCTGGCTACCACTGTGGAAGCCATGGCCAGTCTAAGGCTGGATGTAGAGGAATCTCAAGCCTTAAGGAGGGAGTCTGCCCTTTTGTCCATAGCATCCTTCAGAATCCCCATGTCTTCAAACACCAGATCTGTTCGGAGTGAAACCTGGGAAAAAGCAGCATCCACTTTGGGCTTCTTATTCCAGGGATGTGCTACATCATCCTCAAAAGGAAATCTTCTCTTTAGGGATTTGGAGAAAAAGGGGGCCCTCTCAGGATCCTTCCATTCACTTTTGATTGAATCCGTAAGAACCTTGTGGACCGGCAAAACCCTATGTTTGGTTTGATCTAAACCCTGGTACATTTTGTCGTGTACTGACATCTGTACTTTTTCTTCCGGAATTTCCAAGGTAGTATATACCGCTTTAAGGAGTTCATCCACTTCTTCTAAAGCTAATTTATATCTGGACGTTCTGGTCACTTCCTCTTCTTCCTCCTCAGAATCTCTGAGGGAGAGTAAAGTACTAGCCCATTCTTCCTCTGTGTCATAAGCTTCGGCTGACTTAAGAGGTGGATGCTTGAGAAATTGCCCATACATTTTGCTGTGCTTTTGTCTGGGAATCTGTCTGGGAGGCGGATCCCCTAGCCAATAGGGAACGGACAGAAATTAAAGTATCCTTAAGCTCTTGAACAGATGAAAACAGATCACTACTCTGCTGGGCTGTTTCTTCTTTTAACAAATCAGCTATACATGTTCTGCAAAGTGGCTTAAGAGGATTTTTGCAAGAAGGGCACTTTCTTGAAGTTGCTGAAGCCCTGGCTTTAACCTAAGAGAAAACACACCAGAAACCACCTGTCAGATAACTAACTAGTCATGCTGATCAAAATACAAACAGCCCCCCAAACAATACGCGCAATCCTGCAAGCCTAAGGACATATACCTTCAACTGCAGGGCAGGCTCCAAAGGAGGAACAACCAAACAACCTATAAGCCCAATAGTATAGAAAAGAGGCACCCCTGTACCTCTTACCTGGGCTGGGCCGGTGCTGACGGCGCCTGCTTCCACCGACGCTGAGGTTCTGTCCTCCATCGCAGAGCCTGCAGCAAGCTGGGCAGATCCTCCCCGCGTGTATGGTTTTTAAAATGTCCGCTTCCCGCGTCCCCCCCTGGAGACCGGAAGCGGAAGCAGACTCTTGACCTGCTGTCGCCTTCTGCGCTGCTAGTGGCTGGAACCAAAGCCACCACGCCCCCCCGGAAGTCCCGCATACCGAGTCTGACGTCCCCCGACAGCCGGGACCAGGGACCGATATACGGAAGAGAAACATCCGCCTGAGCTGCCTACCAGCCCCACAAGCGGACCCCCGGCGCACAGGCGAGACCCTCCGGCGAAGCTCTGCTCCCCTGAGCTCGAAAAGGCGGCCGCTCCAGAACAACCCCTTTGTCGTCAGGGAGGGGTGCTGGGATGGTCTCAAACAAAATAAACGAAAAAAGGGGTAAGTCCACCCTGCTCCACCTGGAGAGAGCACAGCCCCACACACTGGTTCCATGCAGTGTCTCCCCATGGAGGAGGAAACACAAAAACTGAGGCATGGTGGAAGAGGTGGAGCTTTTAAACTTGCAGTGTTTCCTGTTAAAGTGGGTGGAGCTGCGCTCTCTCCAGGTGCTGTCCTGAAAGGCAATTGGAGAAAAAAAGAAAGAAAAAAAAAAAAAAAAAAAAAAAAAAGGGATGAAGTCAGGCAAACTTTTCAATAACTGTATATACTGTATGCATATTCAGTGAAAAATACACCACTGCTTTCCTACAGGCTACTGCTCACGAAGGCACATTTTTTTTCCCCTTCATATGTTGCATTAGGGCAGCCCACTTTGAAATGGTCATTTACTGGACTCCGACAAAAAAAAAAAAAAAAAAAAAACACACCACACCGACAAACACAAATTTTCAGCCAATAAATGCACTGAAGGGCAGGTGTATTTGTTTCTCAGTATATGCCCTGGGGGTGACATTTAGAATGGCTACAGTGCAAGTTCTGGTAGTAGTTTTTCCCTCCCAACAGTCCATTTTTAGAAATGCTTCCTAGTGGTTAGAGGACAGCATCACCATTCAGCATTTGGTCCTCACTTTTAAGAAAAAAAAAAAAACATAATATTAATATTAGGTTATCTATACAGTTAAAGCTGAACTTGTGCACATCAAATGTTGGTTTTCAATTCTCCTAGGAGTTTGGCTTTAAGGGAAATAGAGAAGCACACAAGGACAAAGACACAAGGACAGAAATAGAACAGCAAACATTAAGAAAAGTACTTACATACGGTCTTTTTGATACTTACAGAAGAAAGGTTGCTTGCTTCTGGAGTACTACTCAATTTTCCATTTATATCAATTAGATCCAGTATATTGCTATTTTTCAATAATAGGTTATAGGCATTTTGGACATCATCATAGTTCCCAGGAGCTACTGTGCCATCACGAATAAAGCCAAGTTTATCTTTAATCAAGTGTTTCCACATAAGCAGCACGTCACTAAGGGAAGCTGTAAATTCTTTCCCATTCTAAGTTGGGAGAAAAAAATAAAATTATATAGAACACAATACAGAGTGGCATTAAACCCCAAAAGAAATAGAATACTTACAGATTATAAAGCTTACCAATCCTTAAACCTAGGTTCACACTGGTGCGTATGGAACGCAGGTGATCCGCACAGGAATCGCATTCCTGTGATCACATGTGATGTCTGAGCGGTGCGATTTGAGCCATCAAATTGCATCAAAATCGTGCAGAGTTTTAATGGCGGCTATCAACGATTTTTAGCGGGATTGTGACATTAGGGCGGACAGATCAGACCCCTAAACTGAACCTTTTTATACTTTGGGGAACCAGTGACATGACTACAGTAATCTGTGCTAAAAAATATGCACGGTTACTGTAATAATGACACTGGCAGGGAAGGAGTTAACACAGTGGGTGATCAAGGGGTTAAAGGTCAGCCTAGGGGAGTGTTTCTAACTGTGGGGGGGGGGGGGGGGGGGCTTTTGAAATTATCACAGAGAGCTGGTGATCCTATATAGAAGGATTAAAGGCGCTCTGATCATTCCAGAGAGAACGGTCAGCTGTGTTTACAATAGCTGACCGTCCTCTTTCAGCGGGGAACAATCACGGGTGGCCGGCGGCAATCGGAGCCGCCGGCCCAGTGCATCAGGGTCCCCGCTGCTGAGTGGGGGAGAGAGCACGCCACCAACGGTGCGCGCTTGCCCCCCCCCAGCAGCAGGCGCGCGACCGACGTAGGGCTACGTTGGTTCGCGCAGGAGAGGCTGCCTGCCACAGTAAAACTGTGGTGGGCGGTCCTTAAGTGGTTAAAAGACTTTATAATCACTTTAAAACCTAACACATAAGTAGCCGAGTTTGATTTGTGGTCTTGCACAATAACAATGTTAAGGGGTAGTTAGTTGGTTTAGACAACAGTTATTTGAAAAATGTTCTAATGAGGATTCAGTGTTAGCAAAAGGCACTGCAACAGGTCCAGATAAAGCAGTAGGTTTACTCATTGAGCAATAGAGGTCTACAGCATACATTTTTTCAGCCACATGCTTTGCTTACCTTTTTGTTCACTTCTGCCACTGCTAACTGGCACATAAGCAGCATGTCATCTGCACTGCATATGGTGGTCCTCTCACTTTCGCACAGAAGGGAACACTGCTGCCTGAAACATTTAATCAAGTCAAACACGCTCTTCTGATGATTAGCCATATCTCAACCTGAAAAAAAATAAACAAATATATAAATGAGATTTTTGACTTACCGTAAAATGCATTTCTCTGATGTTCATTGACTGACATAGCTCCTTATCTTCTTGACCATTGGGTTATACTGCCCCCTACAGGAGTAGATCACTAGGCTGAAAAAGAATCTGGCTACACCCATGGGCAGTCCCAGGGGATAATATTCCCTTTCTCTGCTATAGGTACTCAGTTTTGTTACAAGCAGTGTCAGAAGAATTATGTATGGTGGAAAGGAAATATTGTGCCCCCTTTATCACTGGTAGTGGTGGTTTATACAGGATTGGGTGATCTCCATATATGAAACATGAAGACTGTGGAAATGTATAGAGCACTTTTCCTGCAGAGTTTTATAATGAGTGACTTTGGACAATTCTTTATATATGCATCAATATTTTGCACATGCTTTTTGGTGTATTTGCCCCTCTTGGGACAGGTGTACTGACTTTCATTGGTTAGCACATTATATTAGGTTTATCTTCAGTTTTATATTATTTTATCTTCAGTTTTATTTAGAGTTCTTATCTATGCATTTATTTCTCACTAGACATAAGTTGGAGGGAGTATTATATTTTCAATTTCAATCTGATTCTCATCTCATTTTCACTTATGGAGGTATTGCACCCACACAAGGCTGAGATGGTTTCAGGATTTTTTTTTTTACCTGTTGTAGTCCCAGCAAAAAAAAAAAAAAGTGTGCCGTAGAGTCGCGCGGCACAGATCTTTCAATGAGCAGAGTGAAATCTGTACACCTGACACCCCCATAGTGATCCATGTTCAGAACCCTGAACCTCCCCCCCGGGTATACACTGATTTCACAAGACCAGTGAAATAACCCTCCAGTGATCACCAGTCACCAATGAAGACTTATGAATGCTGGAACATAGTTGTCGCACACATGGCCCCCTCCCATCCCCCACAATGATATGGAGCTCAGCCTGTACAAAGTTGTATGCCCCATTTCTTCAAGGGGCCATCACCCAGCAATACACCTGTGTTAAAAGGCTCTGATAGAAGCAGCCATTCCTAAACCCCAAAGAAATATTCAGCGCTAGGCATAGCTAGGAGTAAGGATATGGCAGCATCCATCACAACCTTATTACACGGGTGACATTCCTTTTCAGCAACCATAACAAAGCTCAGTAGCTGGCAGCAACCAATCGGTGAGCAGCTACCACTGCCCTGACTGAGCTGAGCCGTTGAGAGGCGGCATTGCGATTGGTCGGTCTCACCTGCACACAGTGATTAGGTTCTTGCTCTCCACCAAGGCATTCCTGGAGGAGTTCTTCTTGGACAGGCTGAGCGCTGCCATCTCCTCCTTTCTCAGGAAAAAGGGATGGCAGTCAGGGCTGATGATCAGCTCTCTATTCAGCGCCTCCCCCCTCCTGTCTGATCATCCCCCACAACTGGGTGTACACAAAGGCAGGACTAGGGACGGGTTTAGAGCCCGCTTAGGCGATCTAGATCGCCGTTGTGTGATCTCTGCTGCTGTTTCCGACCGTTCGGTAACAGCGGGCGGGAGCCATCTTGGATGTGGCAATCTGCCGCAGAACACCAATTGGGAAATGCTGATCTAAAGGAAATCAAACAACAAAAGTTGTATAGTGTGTATCCAGCTTTATGCATCTTACCACCCTACACTGATGGCTCGACAAGTGACTGGGTTGGCTAAGGGATCTTGGATCATGCTGGTACCAGGCAAGGGAAGCTTTTATGGCGGACATACGCGGGGTCTGTCACAAGCTGTTAGTGTCGGTTCACACTGATCCGACTTGGACCGCAACTTGTCAGCCTGACAGGTCGCGGTCCGTCACGCTCCCATTGTGCGGTACAGGAGTCGTTCCGATAGGAGCGACTTGGTCGCTCCGACTTAGAAAAAGGGTCCTGTACTACTTCGGGGCGACTTGCCTAGACATTCATTTTATGAAGTCTGTGCAAGTCGTGCCAAAGTCGCGCTGCACGTGACTTCACAGGTCGCCCCCTAAGTCGGAGCGACGTAGTGTGAACCGAGCCTTATTTGCATGCTGATAAAACAAATAATCCAGACTAGTGTTTCTCAACCTTTTTTTTAAGTCAAGGCACCCTTTAAATTTATGGCCAATCACGGTGCACCCCATTCTAAAATATAAAAACGATTCTGATAGTTTTACATAATGCAGCAACATAAATACACATAGGAGACCCAACGTTAAAGGCGATTTATTCTTCAAAAGCAAATACACTTTTCCAAACTGGTACTGACTAGTATTCCAATGTTTCTCTTCTCCCTCAGTTTTTCTCCATCACTTAGCTAAGGAGATGCCAAAGCTGATGGAGAGCAGCAAGGGTGATATACAGGCAACTGACATCTTTCGTATCAACTGATGTCATTGGTCATTAGGAAGTTGTCAGCTAGAAGGTTGTAAATTAATGGTGTTCAATGAAAGCCTGCGGCTTTGTGTAACTACTGTACTCTACAATTTTGGGGCAATTTTTTAGGCATTTTGACAAGGCACCCCTGAAGAAATCTCAAGACACCCTGGTTGAAAAAGGCTGATCCACACAACTCCTTGCTGACATACAACATTTAAACCAGGAATAAAACGAACCCCAAACACCTACATAGTATTGATAAAGCACAATTACAAGTAACGGTGTGGAAGCTCCAAGGACATTTAAAAAAGCCCACAAAGCCAGCACTGGCTGAACAGGGAAGAACAGACAACATATACCAAGTACACATCATTCAGTTATGATGTTAATGATAAAACGATAGTATCAGCTCCCAGTGTGCAGAACAGAGGCAATCAGTGCATTCTATACTCACTCGTACTCTGCTACTTCTACAATTGCCCGATCTGCTACCAAGCATCCAACACAACGGCTCTGCACCTCCGCTCTAGTCTACACTCTATATTTTGAACAATTTAAATGCTGATCACGTGACCTGCTCTCTAGTCAATCAGCGGGTTCGACCTAATACCCGGAAGCAGAAGCCCTCTAGAGGCGTGATTAAGGACAGAGCTACGAATCTGCTGGCGGGAGCGGTATGTACATAGTGTGTGTTGGCGGGTGACAGTAATTGTACGGGAATGACTGCTGTGCACTGCACAAGACATGCACGGACCGCAGTGCTTCTGATAGGTTTGGGGTTAATTCATAGCAGGAGCATTGATCTGTTTTGCATAAAGATCCCATCAAATATTTTCTTCAACGCATGCAAATGCAGGGACCTGTAAAAAGTCTATGGGAATGGGAATGGGTCATCCTAGTGTGGTAGGAAAAAAGAAAATAGATCAAGCCTTTCTTTTACAGCGCAACATGTGGTACTGTGTCAGGGCAATGCTTATAAACTACTTCAATACCAGGCACTTGCACCCCTTCTGCCCAGGCCAATTTTCAGCTTTCAGCGCTGTCACACTTTGAATGACAACTGCGCGGTCACGCGGCAACACTGTACACAAATGTGTTTTTTTTTATATATATAATTTTCTTCACACAAATAGCATAGCTCCCAACTGTCCCTGATTTCGAAGGACTGTCCCTGATTTGGAACAAAGTACCTCTTTCCTCATTTGTCCCTCATCATTAGTATTATTATTTCAGGTACTTATATAGCACTGTCAAATTACGCAGCGCTTTACATATACATTGTGCATTCACATCAGTCCCTGCCCTCAAAGAGCTTAAAAACTAAGGTCCCTAACTCGCATACATACACAGTAGGGCCAATTTTTTAATACAGGTTCCAATTAACCTACCAGCATGTCTTTGGAGTGTGGGAGGAAACCGGAGTACCTGGAGGAAACCCACGCAGGCACAGGGAGAACATGTAAACTCCAGGCAGGTAGTGTCCTGGTTAGGATTCGAACCAGCAACCCTCTTGCTGCTAGGTGAAAGTGCTAGCCACTATACCACTGTCCTGCCCTCATTTTGGTCTGATCTATATAGTTGTATATAAAATGCACTTTTTATCTTGCAAAGTGTTTCCCAGTGCTAAACGTTTCATCCAATTTCTAAATTGCTGCATTTGTAAACTTCAAAAGCTAATAAGAAGGAATAGTAGTTAGGGATAGACCGATTATCGGCAAGGCCAATATATCGGGGGCCGATATGCACTTTCCCCGATATATCGGTTTCGGCCCTGGAACTGGCTGATATTTTTGTGACTTTATTCTGCCTTCTTAGGCCGCCTCCCTCGCCTTGGACAGCATCGTCTGGAGTCGGGACTAGTCTCGCGGGAGTGTATCACAGCCGTACACCCACATCCACAGGCCCTGAAACAGCCAGCCAGCCGCAGGCACTGTACCAACGAGCCAGCCAGTCACCCACAGGCCCTGTACCTGCCACCCACAGGCACTGTACCAGCCAGCCACCCACAGGCCTTGTACTAGCCAGCCACCCACAGCCCCTGTGCCAGCCACCCACCCACCACAGGGTGCCAGCTGCCCACAGACAGGGTGCCAGACAGCCAGCCGCCCACAGGCCCTGTACCAGCCATCCACCCACAGGCCCTGTACCAGCCAGCCACCCACCACAGGGTGCCAGCTAACCACCCACCACAGGGTGCCATCCAGCCAGCCATTAAGCATTAAACAAAAATTAACATGTTCAATACCAGTTTTGTGTCAAAAATTGTCTTTATTTTTCAAAACTTTAAATGTACAAAATATCGGCCTATACCGATACGTTGTGACCAAAATATCGGTATCGGCCCAGAAAAAAACAATATTGGTCTTTCCCTAATAGTAGTGGTAAAAAATAAAAATAAGAGCATTTTTTAGTTTAACTACCCCCCCACCCCCTTTTTTTTTGTATATAATTCTCTTAAGGGGGCATGGCAGAGGGTGTCATACATACTCTTGCTAATAGGTGTCCCTCGTTCCCATCTCAGAAAGTTGGGAGGTATGAAATGGAGCTTTCTTTTAGTGGTATTTAGTCACCGCTGGGTTTTTTTTTTCTGCTAAAACAAAAAAAAAAAAACTTTTGGGGGAAAAAAAGTTTTTCTTAGTTTCTATTGTAAAAAAGTAATTTTTCTCCAGTCGTCTGTCCAGGACAGCATAGGAGAGACAGGCTCCTGATCCGAAGACAGGAAACACAAACCATCAGGTGAATAAAGGGTGGTAACCATCCCACTTCCCCAGTCATTTTGTGTTTCCTCCACTGGAGGAGCAGGTGTGGAGCTTTGGTCTGGTACCTGTATCAGCAGAGAGGGCCCTGGCAAGGCCGATGAAACTGTCACCGACGCTTTTCCTCCTTTCAGCGCATGGAGGGTTGATCATCTGCTGCATGGCTCTCCCGGCAGAGGAGCCATCTCTTTGCTGGTTCAGATGGTTTCTGATAGATCCGGGTGGGGGGCGCATGCGTAGGCCTTGAGTTGCGGCCTTAGAAACGCAGAACGAAGGCAGGGCTTCCGGCGCATCACTTCCGGGTCTGAGTTTGCAGCGGCGAGGACCCCGGAACCCTGGTGGTTTATTGGAAATGCCATCCGCTTGAAGCTGACGGTCCTGCTCTTGCACTAGTGCAACTGCGCAATGATACAGGAGGATGGGGGAGCCTTGGAGCCAGCAGTACCAAGTGGCAGTGGTGCCGGCCTGGCTCAGGTAGGAATCACAGTGGTGGATTAACCTAAAGGGCTGGTTGAGAGGGAGAGAGGGCTATCCTCTTCCCCCAGAATATTTACGAAAGTCCTTGCAGAGGCACTGGCCCCCCCTGAGACTAAAAGGGATCTCAGTCATCCCATATTTAGACGACCTTTTATTTTTCGCCCACTCTTTGCCCCAATTACAGAAGGACCTGTGGATGGCTATTCTGTTTCCAGAAGAGCTAGGTTGGTTAATACATTGAGAGAAATCAAACCTGATCCCAACACAAGACCTGTGATTTCTGGGGTACAAAGTAGACTCTGGCGCAGAAGGTTTTTCTCACGGCAGAAAAAGTAAAAGCTACAGCTGTTTCCTTTCAAAGCAATCTAGCACTGTCCATCAGGACAGCCATGTCGAGCCTGGGGCTCTTAGTGGCAACGATTCCAGCGGTTCCTTGGACAATGGCCTACTTCAGGTGTCTCCAAACCAACATCTTAAATGTTTGGGACGGGAAGCAACAGTCATTGGACGAAAACATTTGCCTTTCCCAGAAGACAAAGCAAACGCTTTGAAGGGGGAGAAGCGAGGAGAACCTTTTGAAAGGTCTTCCGTGGTCCTTCCTGGTGACCGTTCGTATTATTACGGATGCTAGTGCTTGGGGATGGGAGCCCATTGGGAAACGAAAGTGGCCCAGGACAGAATCCCTAAGCTCGGCCAATTGGAGGGGGTTACAGGCGATATCGGAAGCTCTGAGGGCATTCGCCAAAGATCTGAGTGGTCACCATGTGCAAGTCCTCTCGGACAGCGTGGTGGCAGTGACATATGTCAAACAGACAAGGAGGAACACATTGCCCTTCCTTAATGCGGCTGATGGCGCCATTTTTGTTTGGGCGGAAGCAAACCTGAATTCGATTTCCGCAGCCCACCTCAGGGGAGTGGACAATGGTCTGGCAAACATTTTAAGTCTCCATCCGGTGCACGAATTGGAGTGGTCTCTGAACAAGGACATCTCATCTTCTAGCTAGTGACTCAGAGGTGGGGCCTTCCAGACGTGGATTTGTTTGCCAGCAAGGTTCCAATATACTTCTCGTTGGAAAAGTACGGGGGGGCCAAAGGTATAGACGCCCTGGCACAGAAATGGACATTTCACCTGTGCTGTGCTTTTCCCCCATTCAAACTTGTTCACCTAGTCCTAAGAAAGTTTGCTCAGGAGAGCACCACTTTGATCCTGGTGGTCCCATATTGGCCAAAAAGGCCTTGGTTTTCAGCTCTCCTGCGTCTGGGGTCAGAGCCTGCTCTTATGTTCCAAAAAACAGTATCTCTCCTGCACTCGAGGGGAGTGCAGAAAGGTAAATGATCTAGGTGGTTTTTTAGGCACAAATGGAGTGGTCTTGCTGCCCTCCTCAGGACCAATGGTATCCAAAAAGCACTACAAGAAAACAACAAGAGAAGGGCGCACCGACCTTGTGCATTACCACTAAAAAAGTTTATCAAAATCAAAGAAGGTATCGTACAATATACTGACAAACAGGATATGTACAAGCATGTAGGAAATGGGGACTGCTCGATTCCAGGACACTTCTCTACTGCTGGATAGCGTGATGGCATCCTCACAACCTTGTATGGCTTACGCGTTTCAAGGGAGGACCCTCTTCCTCAGAGCCAAAGTTGCCACTCTGGCTCTGAGGAAGAGGGTCCTCACTTGAAACGCGTAAGCCATACAAGGTTGTTAGGATGCCATCACGCTATCTAGCAGTAGAGAAGTGTCCTGGAAGCGAGCAGTCCCCATTTCCTACATGCTTGTACATATCCTATGTTTGTGAGTATATTTTACGCTACCTTCTTTGATTTTAATAAACTTTTTTAGTGGTAATGCACAAGGTCGGTGCGCCCTTCTCTTGTTGTTTTCCTCCTCTTATGTTGCCAGTGAGGAAGGATCTGCTGGCTCAGGGGGCGGTCCAGTTACCAAAAGTTCAGAGGCTGAAATTGTCGGCTTGGTATCTGAGGAAAGTCCCTTAAAGCGGAGTTCCACCCTAAAAATGAACTTTGCACCATCCGTTAGCTTAAAAAAAAAAAAAAACCTGAAAAAGAAATGGATAATTAATATTTTTTTTTCCCGCTTACCTTGTTTTTAATGAAAATAAACTTACCTTCCTTCCTCTTCCTCCTTGTGCGGCCCCTGACGTCACTTCCTCCTTTGCATTGCGTCCTGGGAGGTGAGCGTCATCAATCCCAGGATGCCATAGGAACGGCCGGCCACTACTCTGATTGTTGATCGCAATCTACAGCGCATGAGTGAGATTTCGATCGGCATTCTGGGTAGCCAAGAACTAGGAAGTGGGGTTGTATTGTAATTTTTAGAGATAAATAAATGATCAAAAATGTTGGTGACTCACTTCTACAGTTTACTTGTTAAAAATAACCTGAAGTAAATCGTTTTAGCTCTGCCCCTCATACTACCGACAACCTTGAAAAAAGCTAGTAACATCAGTGAAATGCTTTCAAACCTTCTAGTATAGTCCTCTTGGATAAGAACTGACCCACTGGTTCCCTGCTATTTTTGGCTGTCCACCAAAAGCATGGCTGGATGGATTCTATGTGAGGCAGATGCAATGATGATACACTATATTGTCAGAAGTATTGAGACACCTACCTTTACACCCACATGAAATTTAATAGCATCCCAGTCTTAGTCCGTAGGGTTCAATATTAAGTTGGCCCACTCTTTGCAGCTATAACAGATTCAACGTGTGACAGAACCCACTGTCACTGTGTGTGCGCAGGGACTGTGCGCGTGCCTCCTACCGACAGACTATGGGCCAGAAGATACTTCAGACCTGGAACCTTAAGACTACTTTTCCAACATCCTCGAGTTGACCCGTTCGGGGTCCCACTAGAGCTGCACGATTCTGGCCAAAATGAGAATCACGATTTTTTAGCTTGGAATAAAGATCACGATTCTCTCACGATTCTCTGTGTAACAAAAAAAATTGGGATAACTTTACTGTTACGTTTTTTTTTTTATTCATTAAAGTTTATTAATTGCGTTTGAAAGACTGCTGCGCAAATACAGTGTGACATAAAATATTACAACAATCGCCATTTTATTCTGTAGGGTCTCTGCTAAAAAAATATATAAAATGTTTGGGGGTTCTAAGTACTTTTCTAGCAAAAAAAATGATTTTAAACTTGCAAGCAACAAGTTTCATAAAAAGGTCTAGTCTTTAAGAGGTTAAACCTCCTTTCTCCCTGGCAGAGGGAAGGAAAAGATACAATGTAATCATTTTGTTTATAGTTACTGGGAGACTTAATGCTGATAGGCGTTTGCGGGAGGAAAGATACAATGTAATCATTTTGTTTATAGTTACTGGGAGTTTTCCACAGCTGTTTTCTCTGCTCCCTCAGCTATGCAAAGAATCGAGAATATGTCAGGTTTAGATCGTCAGGGGGGGTGAATCGAGATCGCGATTTTCATACGGTTAATCGTGCAGCTCTAGGTCCCACTGTGGCTGTTGGACTGTTTCCCAGGGGAAGTATTGTCATGAACCTTGGAATGCGGAAGTGTTCCTCCTTGAAATCTGTTACACAGTGAGGGGTCTTCCGCCCTGTCTTAAAGCGGTTGTACACCCGAAAACCAAAAAAAAAACCTGCAAGACAAAGGCATAATGAGCTAGTATGCATCGCATACTAGCTCATTATGTATTACCTTAGAACGAAGCCCCGACACGGACCCCCGGACATCGCTGCGGGCGCCGCCATGATCCCTCGGCGTCTCTTCCGGGTTCGGCGGCTCCGGCGCTGTGATTGGCCGGAGCCGCGATGACGTCACTCCCGCGCATGCTGGAGGTCCCCCCAGACCTTCAGAGCGCATGCGCCGCTCGTGTGAGCGGCTGCATGCACTGCACCTACATTTTACCTACATGTAAGCCTTATTATAGGCTTACCTGTAGGTAAAAGTGTCAAAAAGCGGGCTACTACCGCTTTAAGGCTCCAGATGGCTCCATTGTTTTGTGTCTGGCTATTGTGTACATTGATTGCCCCCTGGGGCTTCTGTCTCATTACACATAACAGTCCTTCTAATCAAGCTATCGGACCAATCCCTGCTGACTCATTTTCAAGTCCTCATTTGCATGGCTAAGGAGGACCTGAAGGAGGACTACATGTACTTTACAATTGACCAATAAGAAAGCGGTTGTTGGGGGCGGCATGTTCCAAATTCTGTATAAAAGTGTGTTGTGTACTTCCAATAAACGTCTTCCTGTTTGAACTTGCATACAACCTGCCTGGTGTTTGTTCTAATGGATTCCGAACGGCACATAGCTGTAGTTCGGATCCCGGAGCCTTGGATGAGCGAAACCATCAGACGTTGCGATCTGCAAGCTGACTCACTAGTAGCAGAGGAGTGTCGGGAGAGCGGAAGTGAGCGAGCAAGGGTCTCGTTACACAACGCTTCTGGGAAAGCTGTCCACAAGATTTTGGAGTGTGTCTAATGGAATGTTTGACTATTCTTCCAAAAGTGCATTTGTGAGGTCAGGCACTAAAGTTGGACGAGAAGGCCTGGCTCACAATCTCTGCTCAAATTCACCCCAAAGGTGTTCTATTGGGTTGAGGTCAGGACTCTGTGGAGGCCAGTCAAGTTCCTCCACCCCAGACTCGCTCATCCATGTCTTTATGGACCTTGCTTTGTGGGTTCTCAGGCACTCCTGAATAACCCAGAAGGTACCACCCTGGTTAAAAAAGGCTGTCTTATGGATATTACAGCTCCATCCATTCATCCATCTGTTGTCTTCTCATCACAGTTTCCACTCTGCACCACTAGGGGGAGTCTGAATCACAGCAACACTGTATGGGGAAAGAGATTGCTCACTGCATGGAGCCAGAAACATCAGGAAGGGCTGGATATAGTGTAGTATTTGAAAACTAACTTTGCAAGAACAATAAAATTAAGAAAAACGCATCCAGATGCTAATTACATGTCAAGAACAATAGTGCACTTACTCCAATAGCTGCCATCTCTGAGACTAGGAACGGCGACGTGACGTCAGCTTGTAGGCCTGATGTGTTTTGTGCCAACGCATGCCTTCAAGGGACGCTAGTATCGGAGATCTGGGCTGCAAGCTGCAGGCCTTTTCTGCAGAAGCCGGACATGCACTGCTGATCACGGGTGCAATGCTTTCCAGGCTCCTGCAGGAAAAAATTATAAATATACTTTTTTTACTGTAAAAATGTGTGCATTTATTTTCTTTAAAAGTAAATAGAGATAGAATCAGAGTGTGGGGGGGTTACAGAAATTATAAATAAATAAAAATAAACTTTATTTAGCCTTTTATGATGTTAGCACAGCACAGAGTTAGAGCCCATTCAGACTAGCGCGACACGACTTTGGGGGGCGACCTGTGAAGTCGCGTGCACCACGACTTGCAGAGACTTCACATAATGGAAGTATATGCAAGTCGCCTCCAGGTCGCCCCAAAGTAGTACAGGACCCTTTTTCTAAGTCGGAGCGACTTGTGTCGCTCCTATTAGAATGGGTCCTGTGCTAATCAATGGACCGCGACCGAGCGCGACTTGCCAGGCTGACAAGTCGCGCTAATGTGAATGGGCTCTAAATTGTTTCTACAATTAAACTGTTACTACTGGAGCAAAGTAGCAAATTCGTGCTTATTTAGTAATTGCAGTTAAACTTACTTTACATGTTCAGTTTAGGTAAAAACAGAAGGCTAATTCCAGAGGATGAAACAAGACGCCACGAGAGGTGCCACCTACACAGTGGACTGTGAAGACTATGTACATGTGGTGGAGTTTAATCCCTTTGACTCTGAAAGTCCAGGGTCACTAATTGCCTATGGTGGAAACGATTTTGTAGCTATTGCTTCTTGCAGATTTCAGGTAAGTGCATTTAACATCTTATTGATTTTTTTTTTTTTTTTTGCTTTAATTCAAGGTAGAATTGAATTAAATGGCAAAATGTAATACTGTAATTTTTGCTTTTAAATCAAAATTCACATTTTTTACTTGGAGGCAAAGCAGCTACATGTACTCTACACTTGAAGGAGCTGAGACCAATATGTCCAGCATTAGAGCTCTGGGAGCTGTTTTCTTGGACCACAATAAACCTGTCGGGTGTTATTTAAAATAAGTTCTTGAAGTGCCATGCACCTCACTAGACATAGAATGCCTGCATTTTTTTTTTTTTACAAAGTTTTTGAATTCTATGAGTTCAAAGTTAAAGAGGACCTGAACTGTATAAGTTCTGCCAACAAAAAAAAGCAAGTTCACTTTTGGAACATGTTCCACCTGTCTTTTTAGGGTGGGACATATTCCAGCATCTGCAGCCTCTATCTCCTGTTGCCCTCCTGGATCTTCTCCTCACACCCGCTTTCACTATTTTAAAACAGTGTGGCCATGCAGGGCTACGCCTACACGGATGCACCATTCATTCACAGTTTCCAAGTGAATGAATGCCTATAAGTATCATCAGCCGTTGTAGCTGTCGGCTTGTAGTTTTCAATGTGCTGCGAGAGTGCTGGTGAGCGTCCTCGTAGTTCATTGATCTTCCTGCCCATATGAGGTATGAGCAGATAGCTATTCTAAAGAGTCTGCAGGAGCTGGACATTGCACCCGTGACCTGTTGGTCGCGGGTACAATGCTCCGCAGGCTCCTTCTAAATAAATAAATGCACAGGTTTTTTTACCGGAAAAAAATGTGCATATATTTATGTATTTTTTAAGTGAACTTGTCCTTAAAAGGACTAGTCATTGGTATTTTCTGTGGTTTCCATGCAGCCATTACTTTCCCCCATTACTGGCTTCTTATGCCTTGCTTTGTCTCAATGTGAAGTAGAGCTGCATGATTCTGGATAAAATAAGAATCACAATGTTTTTGCTTACGATAAAGATCACAATTCTCTCATGATTCTCGGCGTAACATCATCCTTTACATTATTCAAAAAAATTGGGCTAACTTTACGGTTTAGTTTTTTAAAATTTATTAAAGTGCATTTTCTCCCAAAAAAACTGTGTTTAACTGCTTGCCGACCGCCGCAAGTAGATTTACTGCGGCGGTCAGCCCCTGCCAGGCAGAGTGACGTTAATTAACGTCACTAGCCTGGGAGGGTCTGGGGAGCGAGCGCGCGCCCGCGGAGGCGCGCTCCCGCGCGGTCACGCACCCCCCCCGCGCGTGTGACCAGCGGACCCGATGTCCGCCGGCCACTCGGCGATCGTCGGGGGAAGAGGGAGAATGTCAGGCAGCTTGTGTAAACAAGCTGCCTGTCATTCTCATCGCTGTAAAGACACTGATTACTCGGATCTAGTATGTAGATCCGTTGATCAGTGTCCTTACAGCTAGAGCCACAGCCAATCACAGTAAGAATCACGCCCCTAGGGACACACACAGCCCCTCCCTCCCAAATAAAGTTAACCCCTTCACTGCCAGTGTATTTTTACAGTAACAGTGCATATGTATAGCACTGATTACTGTAGAAATGTCACTGGTAACCCCAAAAGTGTCAAAAATGTCAGTCAAGGGTCCGATCTGTCCGCCGCAATGTCGCAGTACCGCAAAAAAATCGCAGATCGCCGCCATTACGCGTTAAAAAAAAAAACAACAAAAATGACAAAAATCTTTCCCTTTTAGTAAACGCGATAACTTTTGCGCAAACCAATCAAAATACGCTTTTTGCGATTTTTTTTTACCAAACATAGGTAGGATAAAACAAATTGGCCAAAAATGTTAAAAAATTTTGATTTTTACATTTTTTTTTGGGGGAATTTCATATAAAAAAATGTGAAAAATATTGCTATTTTTGCAAAATTGTCGCTCTTTTTTTGTTTATAGCGCGTGATCAAAAAATCGCACAGGTGATCAAATACCACCAAAAGAAAGCTCTGTTTGTGGGAAAAAAAGGACGTCAAATTCGTTTAGGTACAGCGTCGCACGACCGCGCAATTGTCCGTTAAAGTCACGCAGTGCCGAATCGCAAAATACCCCCTGGTCTTTTAGCAGGAAAATCCTCCGGGGCTTAAGTGGTTAAAAGACTTCTGCGCAAATACAGTGTGACATTAAAGATTTCAACGATCGTCATTTTATTCTTTAGGTCTCTGCTAAAAAATATATATACAATGTTTGGGGGTTCTAAGTAAGTTTCTAGCAAAAAATAAATGATTTTAACTTGTAAGCAACAAATTTCAGAAAAAGGCTTAGTAAGAGGTTAAACTTCCCTCACTTACAGATGGAAATTCATTCCTTTGATATAAAAGAATGAAAAGATACATTGTAAAGCATTGTGTTTATAGTAATCTAGCAGCCTTAACAATGTTGATAAAAATAGTACAGTAATGGCATGACCAAAACTCACTCCAAATCTCATGAGACTACAAGACAGAGGCACTGTTTCAGATGATCTCAGACTACAGAACAGGAGTATCTAGTCAGGAAGTCCCATACGAATGATGTGCCCATTGGTCTTGCTTGACGTCAAGAGGAACATCGATAAGATCGGTCAGAGATGGGCAAGAAGAGATTCAGCAGACTGATCATGAAAACCAAATCCATCAGGGAGGAGGATAGTGGGACCAGAAATAGGTAAATATTACTTTGTGTTGCCCATTCCCAAGACCAAAGGAGCATTTGCTTTTTTTTGGGGTGGGAGAGATTTTTTTGTTTTTATATCGCTTTTTATTAAGGGTTTTGTAGTTATAAAATAACAATAGAAGCGGCAACAAAATACACCGTTAAGACAGTAGCATATATTCCCTCCTAATTTAGACCATGAGCAGCGCTTAGAGTCAAAATAATGTTATACAGTAAAATACAGTTACTTCAGGGATGGAAAGAAGACAGTTATAATGCGCAATATATCCTAAAATTATACCAACTTCCTACAAAAGAAAAGGGGTTAAGTAAGACTAATAAAATAAGACATCCCAAAAAATATTTAAAGGAAAACTACCACTGTCTCAACCAAGTACAGTGCTCTTTTGTCAGAATCGTGCCCACCGGTTATAAAACTTGGGTGACTATAGCATATAAGAAATTTTAGGCTCATGGCAGGACACAAAGTAAATCTATCAAAAAGTTAAAAGAAAAGTCCAGGCAAAACCTCACTAATACTAAACCTGCTCTGTGCCACAATCTAAACCTAATCTATCTATCCCTGTAAAGCAAAAATCCCTGTACTTTCCTATTCTGCAGCCGATCCAGTCCGGTCTCAGGCTGAGCTGTCGGCGACAGCTTCAGCGTGGAGGCGGATGCAGGAGAGACACTCGACAACGGAAGCCCCATAGTAAGTCTATGGGTGACGTCACTTCCCCATCATTACACAGCTTCCATCGCTGGAGACCGGACCAGAAGATCGGGTACATAAAAGGTAAGTACAGCGATTTTTACAGAGTTAGCTAGATTAGGTTTAGAATGTGGCACAGAGCAGGTTTAGCGTTAGTTAGGTTTTGCCTGGACTTACCCTTTAAGATGGAAATATCCATAAGGACACTAAGGATAGTGGAGCAAGGCCAGGGGTCTGTATCCATAATTCCCATAATTTATCAAATTTGCGATTGGTGCTCCTTTGTTGCAAGATCTGCCACTCTCTAAGCAGAGTGAAATTGACCTGTGTACGCCAATCCTCAATCGTTGGAGGGAGAGCCACTTTAGGTGATGCATTCACAACATAACTGATTGATTCTCAACTCCATTTGGCTTGAGTGATCAAGAGACTCTATTACTTTTTATGGCCCTTGCCTGTGTCTGTGACTGGTCTGGTATTGTCCATCTCCCCTTCTATATTCATGTGTCTCAAATCAGATCCTATATTGATCAATTGACAAATGCTTGCCTACTCAGCCTGTATAAATTTAAAGCAGCCTATGGGGAGGCGCAGACACCATGTCTCATTCTTGAGTGTTTCGGTCACAAGTGTATGACGATACAACAAGAACTCTGCTTCACTCTGGAAAGACGGCAAGCAAGCCAGCATTCGACATTTTAATTTATTTGAAGTCGGATTCCCACTCTCTATCCACAAACATGCTCCTTCTACTCTTCCATCTCACATCGGTGTCTTTCTTCCTCAAATTATCCTTACTTTACCTCTCCTCTCTACCCCACAGCATATATATATATATAATATATATATATATATATATATATATATATATATATATATATATATATATATATATATATATATATATATATATATATCTCACCCTAACTCCTACCTTCTCCCTACTACTGTACCCATCACCTCCTGCAAATACTGAACCCACATGCTAACCTAAACACCAGGGCAATTAGACATGTGCGCTCATACACATCCTACTCCCATCTTACCTTTCTCACCCTCCTAGCCTCAGGGGACATTTCTCCAAATCCTGGTCCTCCATTTTCTAACTGCAAACCACATATTCGGCACCCCTCCTCCTCTGGCAACAGCCGCAATCCACTCATTTTAATTTCTGTCCCCCTGCTTCCTAAAACCAGCCCTCCAATCTTATGCACCCTTTGGAATGTCCGCTCCATCTGTAACAAGCTCACATATGTGCATGACCTTTTTTTCTTGCATAGCTTTAACATACTCGCCATAACTGAAACCTGGCTTCAAAATTTTGACACTGCTTCTCCTACTGCCCTCTCCTATGGTGGGCTGCCCTGGACTCACTCCCCAGACCCAACAGACAGAAAGGAGCTGGAGTTGATTCCTTCTATCCCCACAAAGCACCTACCAAGTCCTTCCTATCCCTCCCTCTCTATCCTTCTTTTCATTTGAGATGCACTGTATTCGTCTGTTTTCTCCCATTTCTCTGAGGATTGTAGCAATTTATCAGCCTCCTGGACCAGTATGTTGCTTTTTTATGACTTCACTGCCTGGCTACCCTACTTTTTCTCCTCTGAAATACCCACTATCATTCTTCGTGACTTCAACATCCCTGTCAGTGTTAAAAGCCCAGCTACAACTCAACTTCTCAACTCAACCTCATTTTTGACCTAACCCAATGAACATGTACTTCCACTCACTCCAATGGTAATTCCCTCGATCTTGTATTCTCCCATCTCTGCACTCCTGGCAACTTCACCAACACCTCCTTTCCTCTCTCTGATCACAACCTCCTCAGTTTCACTCTGTCCTTTCCCCCAATCACCCATTGCTCCAAGCATTAAACAATTACTTGTATGAACCTTCGTCACTTTAACTTTTCTCTTCTCTATTCTGCTACTGACCACCTATATAATATAATCCCTGTCCTGGCCACCTCTGTTTACAACAGTTCACTCTAATCATCACAGGATGCACTTGCTCCTCTAACTACACGCAGAATCAGGCCCTGACCATTGCAAGCATGGCAAACTGACAACAGTAGAAATCTCAAGAGACAATGCTGTACTCTTGAAGGACTGGCGTAAAACCAAATGCCTGCTGGACTTCATCCTATATAAATCTTGGGGGCCAGAAACCAGAAAGCAAGCTACTCACTAGGGGGGAACCTCTGGGTGAGTCTAGGATGGAAAGGGACCTGGGGGTACTGGTAGACAACAGGCTTGGAAGTGGCATGCAATGCCAAGCTGCCGCAAGCAAAGCCAACAGAATACTGGGTTGTATAAAAAAAGGGGATTCACTCCAGAAATAAAGAGATTATTCTTCCACTCTACAAGACTCTGGTCCGGCCACATCTGGAGTATGCTGTCCAGTTCTGGGCACCGGTCCTCAGGAAGGATGTGCTGGAACTGGAGAAAGTCCAGAGAAGGGCAACAAAAATAATTAGGGGAATGGAGGACATCAGCTATGAGGAAAGACTACAAGCACTGAACCTATTCTCTCTGGAGAAGAGACGATTGAGGGGGGATATGATATCAATGTACAAATACTGTACTGGCGACCCTAGCATAAGGAACAAACTATTCAGAGAAAGGAGATACAATAAGACACGTGGCCACTCACTAAAACTTGAGGAAAGGCGGTTTAACCTTAAAGTGCGTAAGGGGTTCTTCACTGTAAGAGCGGTAAGGATGTGGAATTCTCTTCCGCAAGCAGTCGTATCAGCGGGGAGCATTGATAGTTTCAAAAAACTATTGGATGGACACCTTAAAGACCACAACATACAGGGGTATACAATGTACGGTTAAAAGCAAACACACACACACATCATAGGTTGAACTGGATGGACTTGTGTCTTTTTTCAGCCTCACTAACTATGTAACTATGTAAATCTGCCCTCCTAAAATACAATTCCTGCCTCCATGCTGCCAAACAAGCCTACTTTGTCTCTCTCATTGATACCTTGTCATCAAGTCCCCATCAGCTCTTCTCAACCTTTAAATCTCTGCTTCGTCCCCAACCCCCTCTACCCACTAACTTACTCACTGCCCAGAAGAGATTGCCAATCACTTCAAAGACCAGATTGATCCAATACATGAGGACACCCGCACTATGCGTACACCTTCCCCACTTAACATACCTTGCCTAACAGCACAGTCAACACTCTCCTCTTTTGAACTCTCCTCTTTTGCTACTACTGAAGAGGTTACAAAAATTTTCACAGATGCCGCCCTAACCAATTGTCATCTGGATCCTATTCCCTCACAACTACTACGGTCACCCTCTTATTCTATCCTATGCTCCTTCACTCACATTTCAATCTCTCCCTCTTTAGTGGCACCTTCCCCTCTCCTCTAAAACATGAGCACATCACTCCCCTGCTTAAAAAGCCCTCACTGGACCTCACCAACCTGAACAACTTAAGACCCATCTCACTGCTCCCTTTTACTTATAAACTTCTAGAACGCTTAGTCTACAACCATCTTGATCCCTTACAGTCTGGCTTTCGCTCGCAACACTCCACAGAAACTGCCTTACTAAAACTCACTAATGAGTTACTAACTGTTAAAACCAATGTCCACTACTCCATACTTCTATTATTTGACCTCTCCACGGCCTTTGATGCTGTCGACCACCCGCTTCTTCTTAAACTCAGTTCTCTTGGCCTCCAAGATTCTACTTTCTTGGTTCTCCTACCTATCACAGTGCTCCTTCAGTGTTCCCTAAAACTCTATCTCCTTCTCTCCATTGCCCCTTTCTGTGGGGGTTCCCGAAGGCTCTGTTCTTGGACCCCTTCTCTTCTCTATCTACACCGCCTCCCTTGGTAACTTTGATAACCGCCCACGGCTTTCAATACCAATATCAATACGCCGATGACACTCAAATCTATCTGTCTACTCTTCTTCACCTCACTCCTTTAGTCTCCTCTTGCATTACTAACTTACTGACATATCAGCATGAATGTAGCACCACTTCCTCAAACTAAATCTCTCTAAAACTAAGCTGGCAATATTCTCGCCCCCCTCCATGGCTCAAAATCAGTAATGCAGCCATCAATCCCTCCTCTAATGCCGGGGTACTAGGTGTAATCCTAGACTCTGACCTGTCTTTTCAGCTACAAATTCAATCGTTGTCAAAAGCTTGTAGACAAATTCAACCCTTTTTAAAACTGAAACCACCAAGCTACTCATTCACTCCCTTGTTACCTCTCACCTTGACTATTGCAACTACCTCTTCATAGGCCTACCTCACAATAGGCTATCACCTCTTCAGTCTATCAGGAATGCTGCTGCCAGGGTTATCCACCTTACGAACTGCTCAGTGTCTACCACCCCTCTCCGCCAGTCCCTACACTGTCTCCGGATTGCCAAGCAAATTAATTTTGAAATACTAACCACATCATACAAAGCCATTCACAACTCTGCCCAGAGCTACATCACCAATCCTGTCTCCAAATATCACCCAAACTGTCCTCAGTTTGGAGACCTTTTTTGACAACAAGAGACATTTTTTGACAAATCCTTTATTAAAAATGAAGAATCTCCCCCGTCGTAGCTCCAACATGTCTTCTTCCTCTGGTCTTCTCCCTCCGGCTTCTCTTTTCCGGTAATGTGTCCTCCGGTCTTTTCCGCTGCTGCTGTCCTTCTCTGACGCTGGCTCCATTTGTGCCAGCTCCAATCTGCGCCTGTTCTTATATAGCCACGGGGGCGTGTGTGGCTATCCGTATGATGTCACCATAAGACGCTGTCACTTGGTGTCGCAAGGGGGGCGGAGTCTTTTATGGTAATGTCACCGGATGTCCATGCCCAATGGCTATATAAGAAGCGGCAGAGAACGGAGCTGGCACGACGACGGGAGCCAGCGTCAGAGGAGAAAACGGTTGGCGGCCGAGAAGACAAGAGGAAGAACACATCACCGGAAGGAGAAGACTAGAGGAAGAACAAACCACCAGAGGGAGAAGACCGAAAGAAGACACGTTGGAGCTACGACGGGGGACATTGTTCATTTTTAATAAATGACTTGTCATAAGCGTCTATTGTTTTTATGTGCACCGCACTGCTTTTTTGGGGGTGAATGGGTAGGGGTACCTCATACTCATTCACATCAGCGGGGTGGGCAGGATCTTCGGGCATGTGGCCTGGTATGGTCCAGGAGGGGGGGTGCCTGCTCATTCCCCCCCCCCCTTTCCTAACTGCCGGGATTCATGCTCGGATAAGGGTCTTGTAAGGGAACTGCGACCCCCACAATGTGCTTGTGTGCTTCCATCAGAATACTGCTTCCTTTAGTCTTGAACATAGATATCAGAAATTCTAGCCGCGCGCCATACAAAACTAGCCGAGGATAGCTTGTATAAGATCTGGAACATTTATTGAACAAGAATTCAGGTCTTTTATACACTTGGGAGGTATGTCAGTGACCATCCAAATATTTACCCAAAACATCACACAATGGTTAGATAACGAGGGTACAGCTGACACAAGGCTAATCCCATCATAGAAGATCCTCCAAGAGTTAATCAAATCAGCCACTAGACAGAAACAATATGAATGAATGGGAATCCACACCTAGACAATGCTTTGATTATTTAGGAGTCACAGACTTCATGGCAACAGGCTATAGGTCTCACAGTGTAAAGTGGGATTAAATCTTCGTATATTTCTTGAGGTATATTGTTGATAAATATTACTATCCTATTTGAAGTAATCCAAACCATATTCTCAGTCCATTAAGCGGTCCGTCATTTTCTTCATCACCCTGTGCCCCTAATAGGCACAGGGTGACTTGCACATAAGAGGGGTCTAGGGAGCTGAGAGAGGGATTTCTCAACCTCTCTAAGGTAAGCTGGGTTCCACGGCCCCCCCGACCAAAGTGACTCCCATCACAGGCCTGGTATGGATTTTGTGGGATGACCCCATGCCATTTTTTTTCTTTCTTGGCGTGTGGTTTGTCCTCAAAATCCATACCAGACCGAAAGGGGCCTTTTTTTTTTTTTTTTTTTTTTTTTTGTCTTCTCAGAAAAATAAATCCGCATCTGGTAGAACTAAAACTACATTTTAATCCTGTAAACTATTGGTTATATTGTAAATTTTGAAACGGCAGATTGTAGGAAGGTGATATATCTTTTTTTTTTTTTTTTTTTTCTGTATCTTTTTTAGGTCTATTCTCTGTAATCTGTTTCAGTCCCTTTCCTGCCAGGTCCATTAGTGTAATGGCAGAACTCCGGCACTGACTGCACATTTGGTTTTAAAATAGTCAAGCTTTTTTTTTTTAATAGAGTGGAGAGGTATTGGAACACCTGCCTGGTTTTTATTGTTGTCTGTGCCCATTTGGGAGATTCACCCTGTCTATTTGTCCTGTTAATAGTTATCATCAAGAGAGTAAAAATAAAAGAAAATCCAAAATGTTAGGTTGTCACCAGAACAGGAAAAGAGGGGATATGTTCCAATGGGGACACTAGTTCTGGTTGTTCTGGTGACAATCGGGGTTTCCCTCTTTTTGGAGCCATTTTTTCTCGCTTCCTGTTTTGGCTATGGGACAAAAGGTAAAGGGGAAATTTCCCCAGATAGTAAGAACAAGTACTGACAAGGGTTATAAACCTCTTACTGTGTCAAAAAAGAAACCAAAGCCTTTAGTTTTCATTTAAATTAACACTTATGGCTTAATAAAATCTCATCCCCAGCATCCCTTCAATGTGGATTCTTAAGTGAGTCTCACTGATTTCCACAGCAAGGACACTGTAAATGCAGTACTGAGCACCTTTTGGGTAAACTTTCATTATCTGTCTATCAATAACTACAGCAAAGACATAGGAGGTCTGTTTTTTTTCTCCATATGACTTGTAAAAGCCATTCCAAGTAGGAGGGGTGTGAATCGACAGACGGGCTGAGGGAGAGTAAAGTTCAGGGTGAGCAGGTGAACTTTTTGCAAGGTAATGCGAGATGTTGGCATTGGCCCCAAATTGTTAAAAAGTGGATTAGTTAAAGTTGCATTGAGCCAAAAGAACATTGCCTGAAATAGTCTTCAAAACATTTAAATTGGAAGGGAACAAAACCTTCTGGTTATCTAAAATGTAACAAATATTTCATGTGCTAGTGAAACCTCTTGTAAGTTAATAAAAATCTTATATTTATTTATTATATATACATTTTTTTTTTTTTTTATTAGTCCCAGATATGTAACTAACATAGGACTTTGTGTAACCACATAGGTTTTTGTGATGTTCCAGAGCCAAGTAATGCCTCGTACACACGCCTCGATAGTTGGCCGTGAATTTACGTCCGATCGGCCGATTTTCGGCTTGTTAGTATGATGCTTCCGACAACCGACTCCGACTTTTCGGCCGAAAAAAATCTGGTGTGCAGACTATAAAATTTTTGTTGGCCGTCACCACAACGGCTGATTTTCCGTCAGTCAGTACAGAATTCGGCAGACAAAAATCTGATGAGCAAGACTGGGCATGCTCAGAGATGAAAAAACACACATGGAAAGTAAACCATCACATAACATCACTTCTGAAGTAGATTTTTGTTGGCCGAGAAAATTCGTGTGCAGTCAAGAGCACATTTCAACCAACACAACAACACTGGACAAAAGTCGGCCGATCGGTCGGCCTATAATCGTTGCGTGTGTACGAAGCATTAGAGTAAGAATTTTCTGAGACTTTAACTAAAATTTTCTAAAGCAACATTAAATTGTGTTCAGTAGACATGTGGCTTGACAATGAGATGGTAATTATGACGATAAAACTTATATCAAAACCATCATATGAGGATGTATGCATCTACAAAATAAAATCGACGTAACAAAAGCTATATATAGTATCTGATATATGCTGATTAAACACTTAGACCATTGATGAGAGATATATATGTATGTAATAAGCCTATGTCAAATTTTAAAAACCGCCTAACTCGTGCACTCCAAATGGCTGTCGGACCCTGAAGGGGGGGAGGCAAGGACACTAAAAATATTTCAAAGAACACTACACTAGCCAAATAAGTATTGTTTTATTAAGTTCAAAAATATAGCAACCAAGATTCAAGACTACAAAAAAAAACATTTTTAAACTAGAAATAAATTTAAAATAAATACATTTTAAATAACAAACATGTTTTACTTACCTGCTCTTTGCAATGGTGTTGCACAGTTTGGCCCCAAACCACTTCTGTGTTCCCCCGCCAGCGCTTTAGACTCCTCCACTTCTGCATGTGCCACTGTAGTAAGCTGTTTTGGGTTGGGGGTACATATGCCGACTCGCTCTCCAGCTGGGCTGTGTGCATCTATAGACCCACACAGTGTGTTGCTCGGCCCTACCACCTGCTCCCTCCTCACAGGATTTGATTGACGACAGCAGGAACCAATGGCTCCTGTTGCTGCCTCAGTGTTCTGTGAATGCAGGGAGAGAGGCACAGCTGGATTGAGTGAGCACTATTGTGGAATGGGGGGGGGGGGGGTGATAGAAATCCTGGGAGATTGTTTTACATTAATGCAGGGAATGCAATAAGGTAAAAAAAAATGTCTTGCCTCTTTACCCATTTCAATGTTATAATAAAACATGGTTTTTATTATATAGATTGTGTTGGTGCCTTTAAAAGGCCCATACACCCACTATAGATAATATACCCACTGCAAGATAATGCACCTGGGGCGTAAAAACCCAAGGGCAGAATATAGAATATTTGACACAGTCCTGACCTCAGTATCTGAGGAAAGGGATTTAGGAGTAATTATTTCAGAAGACTTAAAGGTGGGAAGACAATGTAATAGAGCAGCACGAAATGCCAGCAGAAAGCTTGGATGTATAGGGAGAGGTATAAGCAGTAGAAAGAGAGAAGTGCTTATGCCGCTGTACAGAACACTGGTGAGACCTCACTTGGAGTATTGTGCGCAGTACTGGAGGCCATATCTCCAGAAGGATATAGATACTCTAGAGAGAGTTCAGAGAAGAGCTACTAAACTAGTACATGGATTGCAGGAAAAAACTTACCAGGAAAGGTTAAAGGACCTTAACATGTATAGCTTGGAAGAAAGAAGAGACAGAGGGGATATGATAGAAACTTTTAAATACATAAAGGGAATCAACTCGGTAAAGGAGGAGAGCATATTTAAAAGAAGAAAAACTACCACAAGGAGGACACAGTTTTAAATTAGAGGGGCAAAGGTTTAAAAGTAATATGAGGAAGTATTACTTTACTGAGAAAGTAGTGGATGCATGGAATAACCTTCCTGCAGAAGTGGTAGCTGCAAATACAGTGAAGGAGTTTAAGCATGCATGGGATAGGCATAAGGCTATCCTTCATATAAGATAGGGCCAGGGACTATTCATAGGATTCAGATATATTGGGCAGACTAGATGGGCCAAATGGTTCTTATCTGCCGACACATTCTATGTTTCTATAGAACTTTCCTTCTAAATATATTTAGACCCGGATGTTGGCACTGTTTGTAGTCTCAAGTCACTTGAGTTGTCTTCTTAAGCGTACAACGCAATTGACCAAGAGGTCAGAGACTATGGGCATGCTAAACGGAGATCGTAATACCTTACATGAGAATGCTAAAGTGCACTGCTATTATAGCCTATTTACATAAAAAATAAGCTGCATTGGATGTTTCTCTCAAGAAAGGAGAAAATGGATGGGCAGACAGAAATAAACAAAACTATTGTTTACTAGGAGCTATTTGAAAAAATATCTTTCCTTCACTGGCTAGATTAAACATACTGTCTGCAGGTGCCTGAAGAGCCACACAATTACTACCAGAGGGCTACAGGCTAAGCACCAGGAAACTATATATATATATATATTTTTTTTAACACACCTCCTTCTTAATGCCTCTTGGAAAGAACAAAGCCCCTTTTGGCACTTGTAGGGTTGTCCCTCTCAAACAATTCTAAAAAAGTGATCTGCACCAATGTCTTAGGCCGGGCAGCAGGAACTGGCTGAGATTCAAACTGGTAATGGGCGGGCTGAATGTACCAAGTAGAGCAATCAACTGGGGTACAACCAGTCTGCCAGGTTCGCTTCCAATTATCGCAAGCTGCTGCTACAGCCACTAGCAATGATAACGATCTATATAAAAAGATTATAGCAATTCGATAGATTATGTAATAATAAAATGCCCATCCATAAATGGCGCCTCCACAAGGGGATTAGAAGCAGAATTCAGTAGGAACTACAGAGTATAAAATAGAAGAGAGGCGCCTCTAAGTGTAGCAATATGGTTACATTTAATGAAGGTTCAACATTTAGCAACTCACGTGGTTGGTGATTGAAAGAGGCACATCTAAGTATACAAGCATCCAAGGTAAAGCTGTCCACATAGACCATCCTCTGCAACTACCGGCTCAAACCACTGTCAGTCTGCAGTCGTGACAGGGAAGACTACCCTGCAGTAGTGTGATCTGAAAGCGAGGCTTGATGCACCTGTGGAGCGCGGTGTGGAAGGCATGACGTTGATGGCGGTGCGGAGCACGGTCTTTGCGGACATCTTTGAGCCGGATGTGCCTGCTTTAATCATCAACCATGTGCATTGCTAAATATGTACCACCATTAAATGTAACCATATTGCTACACTCTCTTCTCTTTTATACTCAGTTGTGACATGACGCTTCTTGTATATTAACCACTTAAGCCCCAGAAGATTTTACCCCCTTCCTGACCAGGTCCTATTTTGCAATTCGGCACTGCGTGATTTTAACGGACAATTGCGCAGTCGTGCCACACTGTATCCAAATTAAATTGACGTCCTTTTTTTCCCACAAACAGAGCTTTCTTTTGGTGGCATTTGATTTTTTTGACCATGCGCTATAAACAAAAAAGAGCGACAATTTTGCAAAAATAACAATATTTTTCACATTTTTTTTTATATGAAATTCCCCCAAAAAAATGTAAAAATCAAAATTTAACATTTTAGACCAATTTGTTTTCTGCTACATATGTTTGGTAAAAAAATCGCAATAAGCGTATTTTGCTTGGTTTGCGCAAAAGTTTTTGCGTTTACTAACTAAGGGAAAGATTTTTGTCTTTTTTCTTTTTTCTTTTTTTTTTTTTTTGCGGGACTGTGACATTGCGGCGGACAGATCGGACCCTTGACTGACATTTTTGACACTTTTGGGGGTACCAGTGACATTACTACAGTAATCAGTGCTATAAATATGCACTGTTACTATAAAAATGACACTGGCAGGGAAGGGGTTAACTTTATTGGAGAAGGAGGGGTTAAGTGTGTCCCTAGGGGCGTGCTTCTATCTGTGAAGGGATGTGGCTTTTTGTAAACTAAGAGAGAAATACGATCCTGCATAGCAGGACCGTATGATCTCTGTTATTACACAGGGGAGAATGACAGGCGGCTTTGTTTACATTAGCCGCCTGCCTTTCTCCCTCTCCACCCTGGACGATCGCGAGTCACACCCGCGGGGGGGTCCGCGAACGAGTGGGGGCAGGAGCGCGCCTCCGGCGACGCACACTCGCCCCCTAGAGCCTCACAGGCTAGCGACGTAGTACTACGTCGCTTTGCCTGTGAAGGGCTGACTGCCACAGTAAATATACTGATAGCAGTCAGCAAGTGGTTAAGACATTGCTGGTTTATCAAGTCAAAATTTATAAAAAAAAATTTGCTTGTCTTGCAAAATGCTCTTAATCCAAAGTTTTACTGTAATTGGTACTGTACTAATAAGTAATAGTAATAAGTATTGTGCTTTATTTGCAAAGTCTTTTTATCATCCATCTCTATCTTCCATTAATGGAGAATGACATGAACTGTCAAAATACTACTAATTAGAGCTGCATGATTCTGGATAAAATGAGAATAACAATTTTTTTGCTCTGAATAAAGATCATGATTCTCTCCCGATTCTCGGTGTAGCATCAGCTTTCACGCTATACAAAAAGTTGGGCTAACTCAACTGTTTAGTTTTTTTGTTTTTTTTTTGTAATTCATTAACCACTTCTGGACTGGGCCTTTTTCTGACATTTGTTGTTTACAAGTTAAAATCAAGTTTTTTTTTTTTTTTTTGTTGCTAGAAAATTACTTACACCAAACATTATATATATTTGTTTTAGCAGAGACCCTAGAGAATAAAATGGATATCGCTGCAATATTTTTTATCACACCGTATTTGTGCACTGGTCTTACAAACGCAATTATTTTGGAAAAAAAATTCACTTTTTTTTTTAATTAAAAACTAAGAAAACAGTAAAATCAGCCCATTTATTTTAATGTGGAAGATAATGTTACACCGAGTAAAGTAATACCCAACGTGTCATACTTCAAAATTGCGCATGCTCGTGGAATGATGAAAAACATGGGTACCTAAAAATCCCCATAGGCGACATTTTAAACATTTCTACAGGTTAACAGCTTATAGTTACAGAGGCGCTCTAGGGCTCAAATTGTTGCTCTTGCTCTAACGATCGTGGCGATACCTCACGTGTGGTTTGAACATCATTTACATATGTGGGCGCGACTTGCGTATGCGTTCACTTCTGCGAGCAAGCTAATAGGGATGGGGCACTTTCATTTTTTTTCACCCTATTTATTTTCTTTTTTTTTTATTATTTTAAGCTGTTTTTGTTTTTTAAAAATGTTTTGATCATTTTTACTCCTATTAAAAGGAAAGAAAACATCCCTTGTAATAGAAATAAGTATGACAGGACCTCTTTCATGTGAGACCTGGGGTCAAAAAGACTTCAGATCTCACATCTACACTAAAAAAAAGAAAAAAGTCATTTGTTTTCATGATGGGGAAAAAAAGGGGACTCTCAAAATCCGTTGCTAGGAAGCAGCGTATGACGTTGCTCCGATCCTCCAAGGCCATAGAATCGAGTGAGGGCCATCACATCAGTGAGGGCCACTGAGAGGACAGCAGACCAGATCATTTTCCCTGCTATTGGCGGATCCGGAAATCGGGAAATACGACCGGCAAGCGGCAGGGGGGGTGACACCTCTCCCATCGCCCATAAGAATGATTCCTCGGTGAATCCGTTGCTGGGACCACCCTTTATGTTAAAGCAGACCACCCGTCGCAGTTTTACTGCGACAGGCAGCCCCTCCTGCGCGAACTGACGTAGGTATAAGTCGGACGCGTGCCTGCAGCTAGGGGGCGAGCGCGCCCCCACTTGTCAGCGGGGACTCCGATGCACGGGACTGGCGGCTCCACTGAGAGAGGACCATCAGCTGTTGTAAACACAGCTGACAGTTTTTCTCTCTGGAATGATCAGAGTGCCTGTGATCCTTCTATATAGGATCATAGGTCTCTGTGATCATTTCAAAAGCCCAACCCCCATAAAGTTAGAATCACTCCCGTAGGCTCACATTTAACCCCTTGATCACCCACAGTGTTAACCCTTTCCATACCAGTGTCATTATTACAGTAACAGTGCAAATTTTTAGCACTGATTACTGTAGTAATGTCACTGGTCCCCCCAAAAATGTCAGTTAGGGGTCTAATCTGTCTGCCGCAATGTCGCAGTCCCGCAAAAAATCGCAGATCGGCGCCATTGCTAGTAAAAAAAAAAAAAACAATAAAAATGATATGTCTTTCCCGTAGTTAGTAGACGCGATAACTTTTGCGCAAACCAATCAAAATATGCTTAGTGCCAATTTTTTTTTTTTTTTTTTTTACCCCAAAAATATGTAGCAGAAAACAAATTGGCCTAAAATGTTGATTTTTTTTTTTTTTTTATATAGCAGAAAGTGGAAAATTATTTTGTTTTTTTTGTTTTTCAGAATTGTCTTTCTTCTTTTTTTTTTTTTTTTTTTGTTTAGTGCAAAAAATTTAAATCACACAGGTGATCAATTCCCACCAAAAGAAAGCTCTATTTGTGGGAAAAAAAAGAACATACATTTTATTTGGGTACAGCGTCGCACGACCACGCAATTGTCAAAGTAACGCAGTACCGAATCGCAAAACATGGCCTGATCATTAAGGGAGCAAATCCTTCTGGTTAAAAAACTACTGGGGGTTATGGCAGCTATCTGCTGCCATAACCCCGGTATTTAACATCACAGTACCGACGTAAATACACGGTGGGCGGTCCGTAAGTGGTTAACCACTTGCCGACTGCCTAACGCCGATCTACGTCGGCAGTCAGCCCCTCACAGGCAAAGCGACGTAGGTCTACGTCGCTAGCCTGTGAGGGTCTAGGGAGCGAGCGCGCGCGCGCGCCGCCGGAGGCGCGCTCCCGCGCTGTCACGCACCCCGCCCCGCGCGTGTGACCGGCGGACCCGATGTCCGCCGGTCACTCTGCGATCGTCGGGGGAGAGGGAGAAAGTCAGGCGGCTTGTGTAAACAAGCTGCCTGTCATTCTCCCCTGTGTATGAAGGATGATCATACGGTTCTACTATGTAGAACCGTTGATCACTGTTCATACAGCTGAAGCCACAGCCAATCACAGTTAGAATCACGCCCCTAGGGACACACATAGCCCCTCCCTTTCAAAAAAAAGTTAACCCCTTCACTGCCAGTGTATTTTTACAGTAACAGTGCATATGTATAGCACTGATTACTGTAGAAATGTCACTGGTAACCCCAAAAGTGTCAAAAATGTCAGTCAAGGGTCCGATCTGTCCACCGCAATGTCGCAGTACCGCAAAAAAAATCGCAGATCGTCGC